>NW_023503493.1:14075302-14378333 GCF_014529535.1 Bradysia coprophila | reverse complement strand
TTAACCTGAAAATATCTTGAACTTGGAATTTTGAGAATTTTCAAGAGTCTATCTATAAAATTCTCGAAATTATGAAAATTTCTTGAACTGGTCAAATCAGGTCAAAATAAATTTCTTTTGCTGGCCATGGTTTACTTTTGACATTGCTGCCGATAACAGATGATTTGCTGAAACGTTGAGAACCACAGTGGGACGGAAGTAACCTGTATTAAGTTTGTTTTTAAAACAAGGATATTTTGTCATCGGAAGTCAGAGTTCTGGCATAATCTGCAATCGAAATTCAAAAACATGGCAAAACGAATCTCGTACTCGTAATCAATTTCCATTATACGAAATTGGTCAATATTATACGCAGGGTATTGTGCCTAAACAATGTAGATAACTTTTGGTTGACTTATGTGTGACCATATTATAGTGAAGTACTGTAATGTTAACAATTTTATCAGTTGCTTCACAGTTCATTAGTTGATTACAAGTTTATGTTGTAATGGAGCTGTGGATACAAAATAATAAAAAAATTATGCGGAGAATATTTACCGGACTGAATACAAATACATTTCGTTATTGAGCATATCATTAACACATACAATATTGCTCCGAGTCACTCTGAGTACATATTGAGGTTACTTTTTTTGGGCATTACGTTTCATCATAACAATATCATCGTAGTGTAAGTGTTATCACTTGCCCTGCCATCTGCACCAACTGTTTAAATAAAACCAGCGTTACAATAGTACCACTCTTTTAGTTCCACTTTTTTCGGTAAAAGGGAAAAAGTGGAACTATTGTCACGCTGCATATATGCAACGTTACAATAGCTCCACTTGTATAACGCTGCATATATGCGGCGTGAAGATAGTTCCACTTTTTTCTTTTACGAAAAAAGTGGAACTAAAAGAGTGGTACTATTGTAACGCTGGTTTAAATAAAATTCATTTAAACGCTTTCGTCTATTGCAGTTCACGGTTAAAAAGCAAAATCTATTACTTCATACAATTTTTGTAACGCACACACACATGAATAAATGTGCACGAACCAGAGCTCACTGCTAATTATTGTCTTTGTGGTCGATAACATGATATTGGCTCTTTCCAAAAGATCACGTACCAATTTTGATGGTCCGATTTTCAATATGCGAAACATTTATCTCAATGGAATATGACGTTATTTCTGCTTAAAAAATGACATCGCTCATATTCTGGCAAATTCGACTCCTGTCTGTGAAAAAGAGTAATATCTCGATTTGGAATTTTATATTCTTCTCCGAGATGACTACGTATTTCATTTTCATGCTTCGGGGCCGAAAATGAGGGAAATTTTTCAAATTTTCTCAGGTTTTCTGCCCTTTTGCATGAAAATTCACATGTGTACCTGTTTTGGACGATTGATTTTAGGCACTTTCGCTTGTAAGCCTCACTCCGTTCGGCCTACAACTCGCGAAATTGCCTAAAATCAATCGTCCAAAACAGGTACACAAATGACTAGTGTGCTTTTAGGGAACAAATAAATCAACGAAAGACGCGAGCGAATTTAACAATTCAGAAGAGAATTTATTTCATTGGGAGAAAATACTTGAAGTGTCAAGTTTCTTTTCTTTACTCCATTTTCTCACATCATGAAAAATAAGATTTTTCGCGCGTCACACCTAAAATATAATTCAGTTCATTGATGAAAAGTGAAACTTCCGGAAACTGCAATGCCGCTGCTACAACTCGGTGTTAAATGCTTTATTAGTCACTCGGGCTTTTCACTCGGTTGACTTTTCGTGTTAACACACGAAAACGTTACTTTACACTTTTATCCCGAGTTTCATAATGGATTTTTCATCTGTACTGCGTGAATAACCTTATTTTCTCCACTCAAATGCGGTGAGAAGATGACACGTTTTGTTGACACTCTCTCCGAACATTTTTATTTTCTCACTTATTGTTTCTTCAAGGGATGTGAACAAGAGTTAGTTTTCTCTTTGCAACTGTCACTTTGTATTGCTATTGAAAATGGTGAAACAATTTGTTGATCTGTTAGTTTCGTCAAAACACCAAGCAGGGTAATAGAAAAAAATAAAGTAGGTAATTTTGGCAGTGTCAAATGTCATTTTTATTTTATAAGATTTTTACACTCTTAAAAATGCGGTAAGAGCCAAGATATATTCGAAAAATAGGCATGAACGTTCTTTCAATGAAAATATGATCACTGAAATGTACATTATTTTAACAAATAATCTAACATCACGTTAGCAGTCTGCATACAAATAACTAAATTACGTAACTGAATGTAAATTCTTTAATAAAAGTTAAATGAAAACCCTTCGCAGTAACCACTTTTTCGTTTTCAAATTTGCCTCCAATGCGGCATCTCACGGCGACTCCTGTCTAATATAATGTAAATGGCAACTCGTACTAAAAACTACTCTATTTGACACCACAAAATCTCTATTACCCTGCTAGGTGCTTTGGTTTCGTGGATAAAAACGGTTTTCCACCCCATGCACGGATGAAAACCCATGTGTTCGATTCCCTCTGGCCGCAAAGTGACACTTCTGTTTCAATTTCCTATTTCCTCCACTTGGTAAACAAATAACCATTACGTATTAGAGCCGTCAAAAGTTCATTAAAATTGATAAAAAGTGCGGATTTCGACCCGCAAGCCAAGGAATTCCTTTATTTCAGCATCGTGTTTGTAACGAATCAAAACTATTTTCAATTTTACATAAAGCGGTGGTTTATTTGTTATGAATATTTATGCTAACATGTTTTGTTTATAATTTTTCATTTCTTTTTTTTTATAAAATAATAATCGAAAATTCGCAACCAGAACATCTATCAACAATAGTTGAAGAAGTTTTTAGTTGTTGTTGTTGTTCTTTTTGTTTGTTTGTTGTGTACAAAAATTATTTACCTGATTTTAAGCTTTGTTTTTATCATTAATCTTTTAGTTTTGTTTTTATGCTTTACTTTATCTTAAGTTTCTTTTTTTTATTGTTGTTACGTTATTTATGCGCAATATAATGTTTTAAATTTGTTCCTTTCTTAGTTTCTTTAATTTATATTTTTGTTGTTGTTGCAGCACTGATATAAATATCTAAAGTTTCCATTTTTATATATATTAACGACACATATTTCAATTTACATACAGTTTTTAAATAAAAAAAAATTGAGATTTTCATTTTTGTAAGTTATTGATTGGTTGGCAGTTATATTTTTGTGCGAGAAATAAATTGTTAAGTATAACAAACCAGCTACAACGAATCTATGTTTCCATCATTTCATTCATCATTAGACAATACAGTCAAAAAATTCTTCTAAAACAGAGTTTACATAAAATCGTGTATAAAATGAGATTGACGAAATTCCCTCAAAAAAAGTTGAGTTAGTACATATATCGCACTCGGTAGGAGCCTTTGTCGAAAATTTGAATCCCTAAGAATATGCTTCATTTTAGTAATCTTTACAAGAACCTATTGGGCAGGTGGAGTTGTGGATAAATATTTTACCATAAATTTCTGTCAATATTCTGATTCCGTTTATTTTGAAAAAAATTAGAATATTAGAATATTTCCCCGATATAAGTTGGACGCTGTAATCAATCATTATGCTTATTACGAATCGAGGTTGTTTAATACAGTTAAAGTCTACCAAATTTGTATTGACATTTGACTCAGCTGTTTTACTAACTGGTCCACTCACATACCAGCACAATGCTTGTACGTTTTAATAGGGATGTAATAGTCACACGTATGCGTCTGTAAAATGCATGAGTGCAGTAGCTGTTAAAGCAGCTGACGCTAGTTTTTATACAAACTTGGTTGGCTCAAATTTTGACAAAATTCCAATTATTCGAAATCAACTTTCTGAGATTAGAAATTCTAATTTTTCGCAGAGATATAATTTTCGACAATTCAATTCAAAAAAGCGGTCATAAATTTATCGTTAGGCTTATAAGTTTATCGAATTTAACATTTTCAATGAATCGTAGATTAACCATCAAAAAACGGCAAACAAATCGCCATGTGTAATCATTAAATCTATTACTTCTTTTGTTTGAAATGTCGACGAAGACCATATTATTCGGACTTCGTCACTCATTTTCGTCATTGCTGTTAATAGTAGATGATTTTCCATTACTGAAGGATTAAACCCTTGTTGGATACTCATCAAAAAGTGTAACAGAAAATTCGATTCACGCTTGTCATTACAATTAATATTTTGTTAATTAAAGAAACGTAAACAAAGTTTGTGCAGGTTCATAATTATTGTTTTAAGAAAACGCGTTGAACATATAACAAGATTTTAGTTTTAGATTTTTATATGGTTTTGTGAATAAAAAGTTTTCCTTTTGTTTAACTGAGTTTTAATAAATAATTTACAAAAAATATTTCTAATCAGTCTTTATGTACAAAAAATTGTATTGTTATGCTCTTCCATCTATATATCAATACAAAATGGCGTTACGTTTCGCATTTCTTCCCATTTCTCTTCTAATTTTCATTTAAATTCTACCATTCTTTAGTTACTTCTATTTACATTTATCATTCTCTTGACTCTCTTATCGATTCGGGTAACATAATTCGGTATAATATAAAGATATCTTTGTTCCTATTGAGACACGGAATTCCGCGGAATCCATCACTGCTACGATTCTAAGATTCTGCGGTAGTATTTTCTTTTTTTTTGTAAATCGAAAGTTTCTTCTTATATATTTCAGCGCCTAAAATATTGTTTTTATTTGCGAATAATTACTAAATGTAGTTGGCTATCCAGGAGAGGGTGTGGCAATTTTGTAAAAGTTTTTTTTTTGTCAGACTCCCTGTCACATTAGAATTTATTCTCAGACATTTCCCAGAACGTTTGAATGGACATTTACAACTTCATTCTTGAGGAGTCTCTACCAAGGTCTATTCGAAGTGGTGCAAAAGTTGTTTTTCCAGTCATCGCCATCCCATATCCAGATACTTTCAACTGATTCAGAGATTACAAATCTCTACTCCTAATAACAATCCCATCTTGTTACATGTGAACAACATTTCCCATCATTTTGTAGCACTAGTATAGAAAAAAACACCTTGTGTCGAAAAGTAGAAAAGTTCCAGTAAATTACAAAAATCGCGTACTACCGATATCGATTCGAGCAAATATTACGATCTTTATCATCTGCAAATGGTGCTGGATAACTTAAAACCAAATGCCTTCACTAAAGTAGAGATTGATACGTTATCCAATCTGTTTTATTTGTCACAGAGAAAAAAGTATCTTGAAACACCAAGTTTTGAAATGTTGATTTTTTCAGAACTAGTGCGAATTTTCCTTATGTACTCGAGGTTCTGGGGTTCAAATACCGCGAAGGCGGACGAATTTTTATTTCGAGGAATATTTTGAATTATAACTACTTTTGAAAAAAATGCGGAAATGCAATATGTTCCGCACTGGTTCATTAGCTGTGTGGAAGAATCTTATATTTCCACACTCACAATCTAGATCGAATATACATTTCTGCTGGCGATAAAGTTTGGGTCGTGGGTGATTAGGGATATATTGTTACGAATATCACATCCTGAACGTATGTACTGGGCTATGTTGGCATCTATGTACTAATTACTGTATAAGATGATGTATCGGTGTTTAAAGTGAGGAGTCGTTTGGGTAATCAGGAAACATTCCGATAAATCTGAACTGAGTATACATCCACTGGTTGATAATTTAAAAAAAAAAAACTTTTACAAAATGAGCCACACACTTGCTCCGGCGAATCTATTTCATAAAATACCTGCATCATTTTGAGTTATTTTCGGTTGTTGAGTTTCCCAGCTTTTTGAAATGTATCGAATATGTATTGTCAGTTGCTAAATCTTTTAAATATACTTTCATTGAGATTTCAAAAAAGAAATTTATTTCTCATTTTTTAAAATTGTTTTTTTTTGTCGTTTGTTGTTCTTGTGTATATAAAATGATTTGATGCCATGAAAATTTGCATTCTGATAAAAAGAGTTTTCCATTTTATTTATATAATTGTGTAAATTGCATATAAAATTTTATTTTAGATATGAAACATTTTGGTTAATTTTACGTTTTTTTTTGTTATTCTGTTTTTTTATATTTTCTGTATTTAGATATGCACAACTTTCTCCTTTTTAATTTAGATTTTTGTATTTATTGGTTCGGTTGGTCAGATAAACAATTAAAAAAATAATAATAATAACGAACCTCTGATCGTAGGTTATAAATATTCGGAACAAACTCCGAAAAACGTTTTACTGGCTACGTCTCATGGAAGCTTCTTTTCTTTCACTAGCGTTAAATTTAGTTTCCGAAAAGCCTTCGCGACTGAAATATACTACGTAATGGTTTGGAGATATTAATTTTGACTCGTTTGCACCCCTCGTCGTCGGCTCGATCTGAATTGTCAAAATAAGAATCTCCAAACCAGTATGTAATATACTATTTACTCGCTAAGCTCCTGCAAAATAAGTTCTGACGCCGATTTCATATAAGCAACGAAATGGCTCATTTCCCGGGGGTGCAATGAGTAACATACAAAACGTAAAAGTTCTTGTTGTTTCGACTAGTGGATTATACATCCCTGGCATTGGCGTCCAGGCTACAAACCTACCACTAATCAAAACAACAAATTTTGAAGCAGCAAGGACGTAGTCTACTGTATTAAAATACCGAGGAAAAATTCACGCAAGTTTTCCAAACGACGACGAACGAATACTGTAACGTCCTTTGTATTCAAACAACGCTTAACATGTGATATAACAGTTTAAACATACATTGAAAAAACGTAAAAGACCTACCGATGTTATGCATAGGGGATGAGCACAATTTATGTCCGAGACACAAGTGTTACATCTCAAACGCACAATGCACGTTTAAGTCGTAAAATTTTACGTACTGTTTGCAAAATTTACAACTAATGACAACAAGACCGATGGTTGACTCATTCGTACTTTACACGAGTAAAATTTTACGACTGAAACGTACATTGTGCGTAGGAGATGTAATATTTCTGTCTCGCTTATAAATCGTACTCGTTCTATACGTATATCGGAATTTTACATTTTTCCCATGTTAAAACATACAATGTTGAATCAGGGATGCATAATGTGTTGGGGATGTGGCGTCCATCATTTTCCATAGAAAATAACTCAACACAGCCTTGTGTAACGCCACCAATGCATGGTGTTTAACTTTTCCAATTTCACAATGATCCGCCGTCTTGTAAAAAATAATTAAACCAGCAATCGACTAGCGAGTTTGATGACTATACTTCTGCATTCGACGTTTACAATTTCGCTGTGTTCACGAGAATATAGAAAATTTTCTTTAAAGAAAGAATTGATAGCTCCACTATTATAGTGTATAATACACTTATATCAGTCTTTGCAGCTTATTATCATCATCTCGAATATTCCGTTTTGACAACAACATTAAAACGGAAAATGGAAAATCCTTTACAAATAAACCGCACAACACAACAACCGGTTTCCCATTTCCCATACAACTTTATAAGAAAAGACAATTCTAGCTATAGAATACTTTCACGACAACAAGCTTGTCATCTCTGTGAATGGTATAAATTCCATGAATATTATGAACGTGCACTCATCTGCATGGGGTAATTCTGTTTCCGAAGGAATTTTGTGGGACAATGTAAACGGCATTTTAGAATGAATTCTCGGCGTTACAATGGGAATTTTCAAAGTTCAACGGAATCGTTGGAGTTCGATGGAATTATGCCAGAATTGAACGAAGTTGATCAGAGAGATAGCGTGTTCTAAGCGATCAGTGATCGAATCGGTAGTATTGGCGTTTTTCACGATCAAACAGATGTCGCTGCTTTCTACGTATGATTTCTACTTCTTAGCGACGATTTAAAAAAGCTTTTTCTTTTACGTCGATGAGTTGTAAAATTTCTGTTAACTTGCCATCACAACAACACTCCAATCCAATTTTATAGAACTCGAAATGCCTCTCCGCAAAAATTTATTTATTGAAAGGATTGGAAATGTGAAGCGGTATAATGAGTATAACAAAACCATATCACTGACTACCACTGTAGCCACTGTAGTTAAGAAGGGTGATAAAAAGACCGATGGTTTCGAGTAAAAACAAGGTTCATCAACAACGAGCAAAAACTTGTTAATGCTGTCGTCCGAATCATCGTTTTTTCAACACAAGATTTCATACCTCCAATGCCAGGCATGATAATATAAACCAATCCAGCTTGTCGAAATGATGTAATGGATTAACTCTCCGCTAATTTTTGCTAAATTGATTGTGTTGTTGTGCGTGATTTCTACGCCTTGAGAATAGCCCTGGCAGTTGTTTCGAAATTAAATTTTCTTTTTCATCAACTCATTCCAACCGAAACCGTTTGCATTGCAAATGAAGTTTAATTCTTTATGTACAACGGAACATTGATTCAAAATCAAGACAACAAAATTATCATCACATCCAATTCTATATGCTGATGAACAGAAAATAGAAAAGAAAAATTGTATCTACAAACATACCGACCATTGAAATTAATTAATAACACCGCCACCACCGCCATTCACATACATTTCCCGATCATGATCGGAGATCATTGAATAGTTTGCCGAATCACGATCTTCTGGTATGGCCATACCAACCATACTATGACACATCAACGGATCGTGTAACAGTTTGGAGAACGTGTGATGACCAGCTCCCAGCCCCAAAATGCCGTACGGTGATTCGGCATTCTTAACGTGCGGCATTCGTCGCAAGAAATTCTGACTCGTAACATTCGAATAGCGCAGTCCGTTCGGCAGTGTCGTGTGCATTTGTGGACGTTGAATGCTGTTCGGTGCAAAGATTTGCGATCGGTATTGCTGCTGATGGCAACCGACGGGTAAAGGCATTGTGCTGCAATGATTTATGTAATCATTTCGTATATCTACTGGACCACGGGATAACGGTAGCGTTGCACTCGATTTCCCATCTTGATTGTTGAAACTGGACATCTTCATGTTTGTCGACCGACCGAAGGGTTCTTCCTGGATGACCGGTTGCGGTGGTTTGACAATCGCTTTCGCTGGCCGTGGACGGATGACAGCAACTTCATCACGTTCTTCGCCGGAATGGACGCCACTGGATCCACTGGATGTGCCAGAAGATGTTTCCGATGGTGCTCGATCAGGTGGCGATGTTGAACTTTCGGTGGATGTGGTGTCGGATCGTGGGGTTAGTAAAGAATCAGTTGGAACACCTGAGTCAGCACGACGTAAACAACGTGGAGTTGAAGTGAGAATCTGCAAGCGAATATTTTACCGTAATGAAATGTATGCGGAAATGTTCACAACGGCAGGGAAAACGTCTTTCGACCAAATAGAGGAAAACTAAATATTGAAAACCATACTCACATGTGCTTCATTTGTATGCACAGTGACCGTAACTGGTGCCAATGGGCTAATCATTTGCTCGCCAATAAACGGTTCTGCTGTCGGTATATGTGGTGGCTCCAAATCGCGAGTTGAAGCATATGTGACACTGTCGTCTCGCACCGATTCCAACAATTTGCCCTCTTCGGACGTATCATCGGCCATGTCACAATGTGCTCCCAGATCGCTGAGATGCAGCAAATCACCACCCGGTCCTCTTAATGTTGCATAGTCTCCGTCATCTGCCTCCCCGTTCGGAGGAGAGGACAAACATAGCGAGGTTCTGCAGGTCGCACGGCTAAAGGAAATTTTAGTAAAATTTTAGTGTTTAAACGGATAGAATGGATCTGGTTGACACCTGAAAAAGCTTTCAATGGAATGAAAAGTTGTGGTCGGTTCGACGTTTTGATGTCTTCATTACATTCTATGAACGATTTAAAAACAGTCAAAGATTCAATGAAAAATGTAGCGAGAACAACCAAACAATTCGACCATAAAATTTCATCCTTAAAAACCGACGATTTTTTGTAACTTTTGAGTAAATTCGTGAAAAGTTCGACCAATCGAAAGACTTTCAATATCTACGGCTCTTTTAAAAGCTCGGACTTTCGTGTGCCAGATGTAGTTTTCTCTCTAGACAGTGTCGAGTAGACATGTTTGATATGCCTGTGAAAGTCATTGAAACCTCGAAAATCGTTTTTTGTCGAACAACTCTTGAATGAAGTAGCCGATCGTACTGAAAATTGATGTTTGCGAACTTTTAAAACTTATTAATTTTGATAATTCTTAAGGAAACCAAATTGAAATGACAATAACGTGAAAATATTGCAATTTTCAAAAAATCAGGAACAAAATTACCAGTGATGTTCCGGAAAAGTAATGGTGTACTAGTACTAGCTCTTCATTTTTATTCAAGTTCAATCCTAAGTTTCTAATCTTCAATGACACGTCACGATCGCAACTATTTACAAACAACCTTTAGCCTTTTTTGTCTTTGTCATTCTTTGTCAGTAAAGTCATGAAACTCGAGCGAAGAGAAACTTCAACAGTTTTGCTAAGCCTTCAAATCAAATAGCTTGAAACATTGTTCTGAGTCGAAATTATTACTTTCAGATTCCCCATTTTCTAATTTTTTGATAGCATTTTCAAATTTAGCGATAGCTGCTGGCCTATGTGGCCAAATTATGTGGCGCTCAAATTCAAAATCCAATGAAAATCCTTGAAAAGAGACTGAACCATTCAGACTGAACATACATTTTAAACTTTTTGATAGGTTTTCTGAAAAACTTAAAGGTTTTCAAGATTACTAAAAATGTTAGAACTCGTGTTACGCTCGCGTAGCGTGACTTTTAACAACGCACTTCAAGCAACTCTATTTGGCATCTGTCATTCATAGCACTTTTTCTTGAAGTGCGTTGCTTTTATACAAAAATGTTGAGTTAAGTCACATTTGATTCGTTCAGATCGTTTTATCTTACGTATCCTTGAACGATGAGATAGAGGATTCATCAAAAAATGAGCTACCAATGAAGCGCTTTTACACCACACCAAAATACTTTTCCGGGAAAATCGCAGCCGATTTTTGAAAACAATTATTTATGCCACTCAGCATCACAATATGGAAAATTTGCAAACTTTAGATGCCTCTGTGGCATAAAATGTTGTATGAGTCTCGGTGCAAAGTACTTTGTTATGGTAGTGTCATTCGCTTCGCTCGTTTCATAACATCACATCTAGTGACAAAAACTATCACTTTTCTCATTTAGTTGCATAAATCACCTTTTTAGACACAAGATGTGTACCTTCACATTCAGTCTGCTGGCTCGAGAGGTAATCTAACCATCTAGTGCCTAAAAAATCATTTATCACTCGGTGGCATAAATAATCAGAATCTTTGAAATAGTTGACGGCATTCGCAAAGCGTTAAAGATGTTCGGGTATTTACGTCAAAAAAAGACTAAAGTTCATGAAATTTGAAGTCATTTTATCATAAAGTTCAGTGTGAGCACCATTTCTTAGTAACACTTAAAATCGACGATTTATTTTTTGATTAAACACGGCCTTTAACCACAACAAAATTGCCTAAAGCGAAGACTAGTATCACATCATCTGTATGATACAGACTGTATCAGCAAAGTCCAAGCTTTTAAAAGGGTCATCGATATTTGAAATCGGAGACCTCATAAATTTGGTCTCCATCGTAGCTGGTCGAAATTTTCGCGAAATTACTCTTAATCGTTGGATCGTTAATCGACGATTTTTTTACATTTTCAAATTTAACATAAACAAGGCAAAACAGTTGACAAGCGTAGCTAAAACAAATTATAAAAGGAACACACACACACAACAATGTATAGTACGATGGTGCAGAGTAAATTTTGTTGCTTTAATTAAAAGAAAATGGAAAAATTGACGAAATATTTTCAAATTAAAATACAAAAAAAATCGTGTTCTACTACTTTCGTGTCTACACAACAGATGATAAAAACAGATATTCTATTTTCCACGAAATGAAACAACAACACAAAAGTAAACAACAACAACCAAAAAATGTGAAATTAATTCTCGTATCGACCAGTGATGATGAAGATAAACAAAAAAGGGAAATTTCTCAACAAACAAACGAAATTATCTAAAAAAAAAAATTTGTATCAAATTCGTGCTCTGATCATCATCATTTTCAGTTAAACATTTATTTTGGTTACCGCTTGCCATCATGTTCGGCCAAATTATCATCCGACGATAACGTACTGGGTATTTCATTAAATGTTACTTTCAACTTCGGCGAACTTGGCGCTAATTTCGGCCAATAAATCGTATCTTCACCGCCTTCCGTTTGATTCAAACGCCCATTTACTCGTGACACCAACAACGGTTGCTTAACCGATGCATTGCTGATCTGCAACGGAGGCAACTTGAACGCCCAACGTCTCTTTGCGGTCAATCCTAACCATAGGACGATCCACAAGAACAGATGAGTTACCGACGCAAGCACTGAAGGAATTCGATTTATATTACTACTACTGACTCCTTTGGACATTTTGTTCTCTTAAATTTTACCTGATGCCAGTACTGCTGCGTCTAGACTTCCACGGTAGGTGGCACTTAAGTCATGCATCAGCGGAGCTTTTACAACAGCCAAAGCTAAGATGAAACATAATGATGCGCAGTGTGCGAAATAGGCCCAGGTATCACCGCTTTTTGTTGAAATTATTTGGCGATCTCTGATCCGGGCTGATAGTCGTCCGTGGCCGTACAAATAAATTATAAGAGACGACGAAATCACCAGAATGGTGGACAATATGAATAGTGAGATGGTAACAACTGCATTAAGTAGTAGAGCTGGCGCCTGAAAATCGTCATGCATAGATTTTGCGGTTAATTTTCGGTTTCATATTTTGTGGATTGTATTGATGGGATGGTCTTAGATTTCGATTTTGGACGTTCCACTCGAACGGCAATGGGTTTTCATTATTCTGACTGTTGTTGGGAGTATATGTAATCCTCAACTTTTCGTCTTTGGAACATTTCTCTGATTATTCAAAATGTCGACAGCTTAAGATTGAAGTGTTGATTTCGAAGGGCAAACCCCTGTGTACCATCCAGTCGATGGAATTTCGAAATTTTAATGGATTTTATTAACGTAGATGCTATTGGCAGGCCATTTCACCTGCACATAGTCTTTGTAAAAGGAAAAATGCTATTGGCAGGCGCCTGCCAATAGCCTCCGTAAAAGGAAAAACATTATTCGCAGGCAAGTTCAAAAGCAATAGCATCTTTAATAATAATTCGGCTATTGACAGGCGCCTGCGAATAGTCACTACGTTTTATTTACAGTCGGAGAATAGTGACCTAGGTTTTCATTTGTGGAATATTTGGATACAAATGTAAACCACAACATGTCCCAAATCAGAAAACACGACGAAATCCATTTTTCATCGGAGCGGAGTGGATAACCTTATTCTCTCCACTCGAATGCGGTGAGAAGATGACGTTTTGTTATTGATTCGTCTCAGTGCCTATATTCGCGAAACTATTTTCACGAATTTTCTCAAATTTTCACTAATTTCTCAAATTTTCGTGAATTTTCGAAAAACGTTTTTTGTGAAAATTTGAGAAAATCGCGAAAATTTGAGAACTTAGTGAAAATTTGAGAAAATTCGTGAAAATATTTTCGCGAATATAGGCACTGATTCGTCTGATGACAATTTTTCGATTTTAGAATTCAGTGGAATTGGAGGATTTGAATCGACGCGTGGATACATGTTTTTGGAAGTGGTTTGCCCCTCGAGTTCGTTGCATATCAAAATTACTGGCAACCACCGACAATAAAGACTAATGTGAGCTTTACTTCACGATATGAGAACATTTTCGAGTGAAATTTCATCATGAATTCGCTTCAGCCGATCCACACAAACCAATCAAAACTGTTTACACGTCTTTAGATGGTTTTACCACTACCACACGCACGTGCGTGTAGCAGCTTCAACCCTACAAACAGGTATATACAGTTTTGATTGTATGTGTGAATCAGCTGAAAAACAGTTAAAGCAAATTCATGCTGAAGTTTCACTCCCTCTGACTGTACGCTTTTTATTCGTTCTTATATGGTTTCACTAAAATTTTCTAATAACAAATGTGTCGATGTGGCTGGAGTAGAAAGACAAGTCTTAACATCTTTAGCGAGAATTTCTTTAACGAGCGACCTCTTTCCGACCGAACTCTCAGTTCAATTTTAATTTACAGAGCGTGTACACACCTAGACGTGTGAGTGGTAAAGAGAGGAAAGTGTGTCACACTTCAATCGTTTTTTTTTTGTTATATTTGGTGATTAGTATTGTTAATCCCTCTCGTTGTTTTTGGTAGACAATGGAATTATTTTCAATCAATCAAGTGAATCACAGAACATTTTAATACGAAAAATCCTTTGATAATACAGCCTATCCGGCTATACACACAGCGATCGGCTTTATACTTTTTTAATTATGAAATATATCTGTTAAACTGTATGACAACGACGATACATTAATCCGATTTAACATTCATCCAGATTCCGACGTGTTTTCAAACGAATTTATTTTGTTCAATTTGTTCCATTTTTAATGAAAACGACGGTATCCACTTCATGGAATTAAAAACACATTTTTTTGAGACTTTAAATGGAATCAGAAATTAGATTATGGAAATGGAAACAAATACAAAGGGGAAAAAATGGAAATGATGGATTCCCTATTATATCAGATGTATGCAATGCGAAATGTTGGTCTACATGACCGAAAATGGCATTTCAACAGACTCGAATTTTAGCAATCGATTCGGGAAACAACAGCTTTCGTGTTGATGTATGAATATTTAACCAATATGAACCACGAGAGCTTTTAAATCCGATCAAAAGCAACCCACAACCCCTCTATTATCGTGAAACTAATTTTCCGTTAATTACCTGCAACGGAAGTGGTGCTCCAACAATTTGCAATTTATAAAGTACCGATCCGCCAGCAAATCCCAACAGTATGTCGATAGCATTAATAACCATTTGCAGACTGAAAACCAACGAAAATGCTTTCGATGTGCCCCAAAATACGGCTGGATATCGGGCCGACCATACCATAAGTGAAATGATTAAATTTAAAAACTCCAGACTGGGCAGTCGAGACCACGCATTCATATCTGGTTCTTTGGTAATGCCGAAAAACCGCTGTAAACGACCGCCGATGCCACTGAGCTCAATCGGCGAAATTGTTACATTCACCGGAACACTACCGATTAGCGCTGCTGGTTCAATGACAACCGTATTACCGTCATCTTTCGACATGAATGTCTCACTACTTCCGCTCGCATCAAAATCAAATTCCTGCTGTTCGCTTTCCGCAAATCGTTTGATCTTTTTCGCCCCCTGGCCGTTTTTCGTATGACTCGGTTTGATTTCAATGATTTTTGAATCGGTTGAATGTGGGGTCGATGGTATTATCCGCTCGGTTGGTTTTTCTGGCTTGACGATAACAATGTCACTGTCCTTGCTTGTTACCTTTTTGCCATTCGTGACATCTGGTTTCTGTGACCTATAGTCATACTCATCGATTTCGGGTACACCAACCGATTTACCTTGACTGGTGATGGGTGCAATTTTTTTCGCATTTTTACTCACTTCAAATACCGTCGATACCTCAAAGTCATTGATTTTCTCGAAATCTATTCGATTGGGCTTTATTTCCAATTTTTCATTGACATCCTCAACTGTGACTGCAACGGCACCATTACTGCCATTCACATTGCTCATTCCAGCACTTCCACCACCACCACTTTTACGACTGTTCTTTCTCCGTTGTTGTTGTTCACTACCATTCTCGCCCGATTTTACCACCTCGTCCAATGTGTCTTTGTGCGATTTATGTGTGCTTTCATGTTTTCCGGCATGTTTTTTACTATTGCCACCCTTGCCATTGTTCGAATGACGATTACCTCCGCCAGTTTTTGTGGGGCGTTCAGATTTTTTATTGTGATTTTCGTTAACGTGAAAAGTTGTTTGTTTGTCGGGCGGTGGTGTATTTGCATTATTCAATGACGAATGAAACGTTTCCATTGTCGTCGGTAATTCCATTTCTACGAGTCTTTCGTGTGTGTCAAACAAATCGTCGTCGTCAAAGTCAGGACGAAATTTCTCGATTAAATGAGTTTTTTCGTAAAGAATGGCATTGTCGGGATGTTGTACTCGATTGGAATCCGTGTCTGATATGTTTTGATATGGTGATGTCATGAAGGATAATATGACTAAACGGTCTTTGTGTGTCACCATGAAATCCAATTCCGTTCGCCAGATGTTTTCTGTAAAAATGGAAACGAATTCGTTTAGTAAGAATTTGCCGTTGATTTGGATAAAATTTCAAGTGGTTGGATCAATCCAAGTAGTAGATAGCATCGGATGCTGCGAAAGTAATTCATTCCATGAAGTAACAATTTTATGATAAAGGGAATCTCACGAGAGTGTTGTATGAGCAACAAGCTGTCTTTTCGACAAGTGTGGAGTTTGTATATCTGAGCCGACAACGAGGTATACTACTACACTTGCCGAAAAACCCTTACCGAAGCAACTCGCTCAAAATCACACGAATGAGTCTGCTGGTACCAGAAGGCTGTTTCCGAATCAATAAATTACGAAGCAGCACCCATGCAAAAGTTGATTATCACAAAGGAATTCATGTAAAATTAACCGAAAGTATTCTTCGTGTAATGAACCATTTTAGCGGGAGGCAAACTGCTTTGTAATGGTCAACTTTCGCATGGGACCGGCAATAAATTTTTGTGTTCATTACAAGGAATAAAGGATTTAAAGGGATTCGGACTAATGATTTTGAAGCCCACCAAATTCATGTTTCAGTGTAAGTTAAAGTAATTATTGCTTTTAAGGAAGAAAAACACAAAACTTTTCCGCTCTTAAAAGATAAAGTGATTAATCCACAAATGAACAGAACGTGACGACCGCTTATAAAGAATCCAATTTACAGACGAATACCTCTAACTACGAATCCGGCGTCTGTTTGGCTTGTATATCTGCTAAGGTTCGCATTTTTATTTAAGTTGTATTGTCAATCTCTACGAATGTATCCCCTAATAATAAGCATGCCTCAGGGCAACATTAAAATCGACTCGTTCATTCGTCCATAAAATTATTATTGTTGGGGATTGACACGCAACTGTCCCTTCCATACCGAACGGAAAAACTTTCTGGCTTCCATTTCAATTCAGGACGAGAAAATCGATTTTTTTTTTCGTTAGAATAACAACAAAACCCAATAAAACGTTCCCCCAAACACCCATCAACGCCAAAAACCTATTAAATCCTACTTCTTCAATTGATGGGATATGGCATCCAATTTATCGTTTACCTGGACTCCATGTGTTTAAGATTGGTCGGATAATACCGAATGTAAGGGGTTGACGAACGCATAAACAAAACGCACGTATCGTCGCTCCCCCCGTTTCTTTTTGACAATTCTCCCAAATAGTTTAAAGCTTGACATCGTTTGGAGTATGATAAAATGCGAAAACAAACATAAATCTTTCGGTTATATAGCTTCCGATTTCCATTTCTACCGTGAGTAGGATATATACACCTCAGCCATGAGTGGAGTGGTTGGAAATATGTAGAGTGTATTGTGCTCGAATGTATGTTACACTTTAGTTACACAGAGAAGGTATTAAGTGGTGAAATGATAAGGTGCGATTTTGAGGATATTATTTCAGGTACAGACTTCCTTTCCGTCAGATGTTAATATCGTTAAAGGAAAATGTACACACCTTTGGGTATGCTATTTCCACGTAGCAAAAAAATGCCATAAAAGTGTTGAGTTACCTGTCGGATTCGTATTATATGCTCTGTGTGTATTTGAAATTCATTTTTAAAATGTATTTAGTTTGTGTGTACCACTTTCCAAAAGAAAAGAAAACCTATCCAGACGCAACGAAATGGAATCCCCATCCGAAACGTTGTTAACAATACACCAAAAGCGATATGTATATGTGAGTGTTGTGTGTACTATTGAAAGTATAATTCACTAGCGAAGTATGCACGATTCACATAACACATATTGTACAGTTGAGTAAACTAAAATCCCTTCGGGAAATTGAGTTACATTACCCTCAAAGACCCAAAATACACAAAATACACAAAATGGCATACACATATATATATAAAACCTTTATAATGAAGCTTTTACCTTCTTTCGCGGTAGATGCACATATTACCTAACAATATTACAGATTAGATTGTTGAAAAAGGAATTTTCTCATCTTTTTTTCTGCTTCCTTTCTACGTAAAGAAGTTTGGAACGACAATGTCTGATATGATATGATAGCGAATTGCCTGTAATGATACGATGGATTCCATCGGGGGATATTATTTGTTTTCATTTTTTTTTTTGAGTTTTCGTATGGTATTAACTTGCAAATTCATTGATTTTCTAAGCCAGTAAAGTTTTGGAACAGCAAAAAAAATGACAAATAGGGCAGCACGGGAAATATAAAAGCGAAAAAGCAATTTGGATTATGTCAATAAAGCTAATGAGATCGTAGTTCGTGCTGTATGGAATGATTGAGATAACACCTCCTGCCTGAGTACGGTGTGTAACTATGTTCTAGGCTGTTGTCGATCTTTGTCTATGATGAAAAGTCACATTCTTAGAGGTTCCACAAGTTTTCTCAATGCTGAAATCTTAATGACATAAAATGAGTGTTAAGACGTCTCGACACAATGGTCTCTGATGGACCTGTTGTGCAATATTTAGATTACGTACTTGTTTTGACGAGTGTGGCGTCATTAAAAATCGCGAAACCAGTACGTAATATTGACTAGTGTAAATCTCCGGAAACGAGTTCCGGTACTGACATTGACGGAAAACCAGTAAAGGAATGTCAGAGTTTGAGTCTAATCTAAGGACGTTTTTCAAACATTTTTCTATTTTCTTGATTTTCTCGATTTCAAAAAATTTCTTGAAAGTCCGAAAAATTCGGGAAAATACGAGGAAATCAAGAAAACAATTCTCAAAGGGAAGCACTGCCAAGCACCCTACTATAATTCGATATAAAAATATTCGACGGTGATAATATACTTTCGAGACACGATTTACTTGCTTAGCTTCCCCTTCGATGATTTTTAAAAGAATGCTTATCTACCACGTACTCCTATCTTACCACGTATACCTACTTTCATTTCATGTATTATCAAATTTTGCACATACACACAAGAACAAACAACTCACGTTGTATGTACAATATCTGTTCTCATTGTAATTAAATAGCGATGCGGTATATTTGGTGTTATATCCCGCAGTCCCCTTAATAAACTCTTCCGTAATTAACTACGTTGTTCGTTTAGCAATTATGCAGAGAACCGAATCTATCTACAATCCAGAGTGAATATACGTTTATTATAGAGTGGTTTCCACAAGTACAGTTACTTCGAGGAAACGTTGTGGTATATCTCGATAATATTCTTGCGGCGGCTGTGCAAATTATTACAAATTATCATGAATTGTGCGAAATTACCATTTTTGTTTTTTCAATTAAAAATTTCAAATAATAAAACTTCAGTCAGCTTCAGCGGCTAATTGGTTCTTTTCGGATTATAGTTTAAAATGCACATCAAAATTTATAGAAAATTAATTCAATTAAATTATCATGTAGCTGAAGCTTGAATAGATTTTATTATGCAATCGCGCATACATCTGGTATAGACATTTTAATTTCCCTCAAGTGGTGGATACACATATATATATATTCTCGATGACTTGGGCTTATTATACCTATACTTGACTATTATGTGTATGTTTGTTGTACTCTGAAATGGTGCATTCAATGGGATTCTGTATTGATTTTGAGAAGCCACTCAATACTTTTTCTCTCCTTTTCACTCGATTAAATTGATGTATTTCGTCGACAATGTATTATGAAAATGCATAAAAATGATTTAAAGGTTTCATAATTTCAGTTATTATTCAAGCAGTGAGCTCAAGATCATTATGACTGAGTTGGGGATATGAAACAGTTATATTCTGTATATGGGACGTCAGTGAAATTTAGACATGAATTTGCTTCAGCCGTTTTTCAGGGTGTACATACCATACAAACAAAAGTGCTTAGACTTGTTTATACGGGTGAAATAGTCATAAGACCACGCAAATTGGTAGTATCAAAACCGTATAAAGTCATACAAACAATTTTGTTTGTGTAAGAGGTCCAGCTGAAGGAAATTCTTATATTAATTAATGGATGGTCTTTTCCAACATTTTCCCAAAAATGTTTTTTTTAATAGGAACATTATTAAATGTATACGCTACCTTTTGTCATGATGATTTTTATAAAATGTCCGACACTTTTTTGAATGAAGATATTTTACCGACGAAGTGAACACAGAAAACATTCATTCTAGTATTTATACTAGCGGAGCGTCACAGTTGTGTCGAAATATTTTTCGTGTTTTTGTCGCGACAAAACAAAAAAAAAATAATTGTTTTTGCATCGAGTAAAAAGGGTTTAGTGTTCAAATATGCCTTGGTGACCTAAAGAGACTATGCCCGAATACAATGGAAAGCATAAGAGGTGAGTTTCTTTGAATTTTTACAGTGAATTTTTGTGATAAAATTTTCCATACATTTTCGGTAAACTGTCCTGTCATTTACCTATGTCGGGCTTTGGAAAAAATGGAAAATTCTATGAAAAAGCAGTGGGAAAATTCGAGAAACATAGGAAAATGTTGTCTTCTCCTCGTTATATTTGCCTCATGTTGAATGTTTGTAAATTCGAAAAAAACCCAATCGACACCACTAACTTGACTCAGGTTGTTAATGTGAAAAATAGCCGATATCCGGGCGTTCACAAAACATAAGTTTACGAACAGAATCTGCAACTTCTCAACACCTCACAAATCGGGCAGATATGTCTTCAAAGAAAGAATCTAACCACACATTGGACACAGGTTTAAAAATTTATTTCCGATATGAAATTTACTGCTTTGCTTTCCTGGAAATCTCTGTGAGAAAATTGCTATATTAAAGTTCCCCTGTAATCGTTTTACATGGTCGAATAATGATAAGTGAATGTGAAAGGATTAGAAAATACGAGCTTTAGCAGGGCACTTAGAGATAAACCTCTTACAAAAAAAAAAAACTTCGTACCCAATGCAACAATGACTACATGCAGTATTGATTGGTATCGCATTCAATGTTGCTTTGATATGCTCGGTTGGAAATTTGAACGATACTGCAGATTAAATTCAACTTGAATGTGCTAGTTATATAATACGTATACTTAATAGGTAGAGATGGATGATACGTTGAAATTCTAGAGAAAAAAAAAAAACTAATAAAAACCAACTCCGAGACTACTTCGCATTCACAAAGAGAATGAGAAACAAAATTTTCCTTTTACGATTTTTATTTAAAATAAATGAGTTTTTCCAGCAATTTTAATTTGAGAAAATAAAAACTTAATTGAACAGAACAGAACAGAAAATCTACTTTCATTTCAAATGGCTTTGCGCTTATGAAAATAAAAATGTAATAAAAGCTTCGAAGCTAAAAAAGTATCTCTTCTTTTGTGTCACTAATTCCATAGTCATGCTCGGTCTGTTTGTTAAATTATGACGAATAAATGGCAACATGCATAGTATTGTGGTTAGAGGAGAGGGTGGATAAATTATGGAATTAAATGAAACGTTACGCTCGAACATTACGAAACATAATGTAGGACAAACATCCATGAGGTAATTACACGTGTGAATGAATTAATTCGCGTGTAAAGTAAAGACAACTACAATACGACATATTGTGATGTTGGTAGCAATGTGTAACACAAATTATTTGGCAGACTTTTCCGCACTTGTATCGAAATGTATGACATTTACGTTGATTGTGTCTCAATTTCATTTTCCTTTAAAAAAAAAACTTTCGGCGTAGCAACATTAGTTATGTCAATTGCATAAAGTATAATGTACACTTCGCTCCGCTCAACCTTGTAACGGTACATATCATTTACTATTATAGGACAGTTGGCTCGAAGTACTAGACTTAGTAAATGCTGTGTACACTGTACCGTGTGTGCTTTGAAGTCTAAGAAACACAAGAAATTGTAAGTGTTGGGTACGTGGAATCTGCTAAAAAGAAGAAATTTTCTAACGTACATTGGACATCAGTGCTATTTTGAGAGGACTCGCCTTCAGTTGATTCTCAGCTGATTGTTTCACCGACTCCAAATGCACTGATTATACGTCTATATGCGATTTTACCACAACCACGCTTGTGTAAACAAAAGCAGTTTTATTTCTATAAGTGGCCTGGCTTAAAAAGAACTGCAGCAAATCCTTGTTTCCCTGATTTTAGTCTGCAATTCATTTAGTACATGGCTCAGATTAATCAGCTTCAAATCGTTGTGTACAATTCGTACAATTCCATGCCAGATTGTTCGGTAGATTAAATCCGTCTGGATGGATAAATGTGCGTTTCTGTAATACCTTACAGTGTTTCAAGTGGTAAGCCCATTGTTATGATGACATCAGCATAAGGTTAAGCTTTGTTTCGAACAAACAACATTTCCGAAAACTTTAAACTGCAAAACTCTCACTCATCTCACTGTACCACTCCATTTATTCATCAACCAACTTACACTATGTCAGTTGTTTAGTTTATCTGCGACGGAGTACATAATCTCTGTGTGTGTGTGTTATACGAATTTGCTTCTCGGATTTTCTCTTCATAAAAGCACTTAGCAAGGAATTATAGTTAGTTTGCGATTTACTTTGTTCGCAATTTATTAGATTCAACGCTGCCGTTGTTTCAATTGCGAAATGTATATTTTAGGAGGACGTGTTCGTATAATTTTACATTGCGTTCAGTTGGTAGAAATTAACATGAATTGGCGAGAGGTATTTCGTTCATTAAATAAGCAAATAATGGGCTTTTAACGGCCTAGCAATTGTGATAAAAGCATCCTAGTGACTGCACATTAATTCACAAAGATAAAATTCACCGAAAAAAAACTGCTGAGAGAAGATCTATCACCATTAGCTTCTCAACAACCTACACCACACTAAAACCCTCATATATTTCGATTAATTCCTTAAGGCTGCGAGAGAAAAACAAAACAAGAAACAGACCAAAAAATGTTCCGAGCTGAGTATTGCATGATTTATACACGTGTTAAGGCCGGATTGGGGAGTGAAATGTTAAACATTTTTCGGGACACAGGTCATGCCATTAAGCTAAAACGAAATAAATTTCGTTTTAATCTTTCGGCATAGCTGCTTTTTCCTTTGGCTTTGGTTCTTCAAAAGTTTTATGTTGTCCGCAGGGAGACAAACGATTTTTTTTTTAAAACAAAAGACAAATTTCATTTGCTGTCGCTTGGGATGCCGGTTATTTCATGATGCGAAAAACAAATCAAATTATTGGCGGAAGGAATAGGAAAGACAGAGAAGGCGACTATATTACTACAGTCACTGTTGAAGGAACTGATTCATTTCCTTGTGTTAAATCAATATGATCATTGTCAACAGTCGCTTCCAACGTTGTACCTACTAACGAATTCTTCCTCATTTAAAAAAAATGGTAATGAAACCCAACCGCAAAAACCACGAGACTAATTAGCAACTTTACAATTTGATACGTGATGACCTTTCAACATGACCCAAACAAAACCTCATAATAAATCTTCACAACTGATCTATGTGCTTAGGTAAAATTTATCTGAAACAATCGTGGATAGTGTCATAACTCCTAACACAATAATAATTAGTCTCATGAAATATGATAAATAAGGATGGTATTATGTTACAACCGACGAAGAGAATATTGTATGGTTGGTATGTATATATAAGGACTGGGTAGCTGAGTACATTTTCAGGAGAAAGGTGTTTTAATAATTTGAATTATTTAAATTAGCAACGTCTTAAAGAAAGGCTTATTAAGTTTGTAAAGGAGAAGAAAGAATTAAGAAAATTAATTATGGAACAGTAACGGATGTTGCGCGGTGGTAAACTTTGTTGTTTAGTTGAATTATGTCGTCTCGAATGTTTCAGAGTGTGACAGGTCTGCTCGAGGGTCTGCTACTAAAAGATGTACTAAAGTTATCGCTGTGACAGAAAGACTGAAAGAAATATTCGTCCGATATTTTCTAACCTTTCAGAGACGGTGAGGGCAATAATAGGACAGTTGTCTGTCACATTGTATCTATAGAAGAATCAAAACCTTCGGCAACACACGAGTAAGCAGGATTAGCGATGAATTTAAATTTCATTTTAATTATGTTTCGCTAGAACTGTTCGTGTGTAAAGAGGTATAAAGTTCATAGAACAATTTACCAGTACCACTGCCATGTGGCCAAGGAACAAACAAATTTGTACTGAATCTTCTCCCAGATCCCAACAGATGTCGAATGTATTTTGAACAGATTCAAATTCCACTTCGTTTTTTACTTTCAATTAGCCATAACAGATGATGTAGGCGTTCGTAGTATGGGTCTCACATGAAAATTTGTTGTTTTGAAATGTATAGGATTATAGTTCGAGGAAAGGGCGAAACTTGCCGCTAGTCTCAACAAAAAATCTTTCTCACTTGAACTGTCACTTAGTTTATGTTTTCAAAAATGGTGTCGTGAATTGATGTTTTTCGTGAAGAAAATGATAGATCCCACCTTGTACATTTGAAAATAGAAATTGCGGCTCTCGCTTCGCCTTGGAAAAAAAATAGCTCTTGTGGAAATTTCCCATTTTCTCCCATCAGTAAATAGATAAATCAGTAAACATATAACTATTAAAATCGACATTAGGTCGAACAGGCCGCTTATAACCGTACATTATTTTATGGGACACACAAAAAAAACAATAAATTATTTTCGACACTCACCTCTCTGTAAGTTTCCATTCTCTATAAGTCGAGCTTCTAGTAGTAGTCTTGGCACTAAGAGACACAAAGCCGTAATGATATGTACAAAACCTGATGTTGGTCCGCCGTGGGTCCACAAAGCTCTGTAATAATACCAACAACAAACAAAAAATGTGAAATTAAGTTGTTAAACGAATAATTATCGAGAAAATTAATTAAAATGGGAGAACGTTTTCATCCTTTAAATATTACTTTTTTCAAAAACAAAAAAGGAATTCTCTAACGGTATACTATGCTAATAAACCGAATTGTACAAATATTTGCACAAATACTTTAAGTAATCATATTAAATGTGCTTCATTATACCCATACAATATTTCCGCTTTGCGCTCACACAACCGTGTTTGCATTTAACATTTTGCATGGGTTCTATATGAAACGAAAATTTTAAACATTTTATACCTTAAAGTTCCACCTTTTGCCTCCGCCTCCAAACCATCTTCTGGTTCGATAGAACATTTTCCACTTCCTGTTGCCAATTTAATACCGTCATTTGCTAAATTTCCAACCTGAAAACACATTTGAACCGCATTTTGTGTGCTGTTAGTTATGGAGATTGTGATGTCATAAATATGGCAATTTAAATTTATGGCAACCAATTATAAGAATGAAGTTTCTCGGTTTATGGGTGCTTTTTTTTAAAACCGAACACTCTTTTTTTCTCTCACTTACCTTAAATATAGTTGATATGAAAAACAAAGGTAACATAAGGAACACAAAACCGCTTAGAAACAGTTGAATGTTTAACTCTGCATAGGGCTCTCCACCTCGCCATTGAATCATTGAACACTCTGAAAATGTATGAAAAAAGGAAGAAGAAAAAACTTTAAATTGTTTGATTGCTAAGTATTTTTAAGCTGAAACATAATATTCAATTAGCCGAGTAGGTCTTAGCGATTTTTTCTTTTGATGAAATAAGAAGATTATTTCTCGGAACGGAGTGGAATTTTATATAAACGGGTTATTCACTGAGACTCCCTCTAAAAAGCACGGTTACATAATATACGTAAAAATTTATTGACCTCGTCCTCTCATCGCATAATGGTAGTGAAGCAAATTAAAACTACTTCTGTTTAACAAATTCTAATTAGGATAAAGATCCCAAAATTGATAAAATCATTGCATATATGTATCACGACCTATCACAGTTTCGGGTTTCGTAGTAGAATGTAGGTAGATTATAATGGAATTTGGATAGTTTGCACTTTGAAAGTCGGTGTGCAAGTCCATACGTAAAGTGTATGTGACCTTTTCAACTTTCATTTCAACGTTACAGTCTTGGTCTTTTTGTGGCATTTTCAACATTTAAAGCGTGGTCTTTTGATTTGCATTATTTCAGTGGAGAAATTATCACAAACATTTAATTTGTGATCTCTCACTGAATTGCATAATCGACCTGCGACCTCGTGTCATAATTACACATCTAGAGCCTAATAAAATACTTCGCACTCGATTGCATAAATAACTTTTATGACATCAAGTGCAATACACATCGTGATTTTAAGAAAGTACTTTGCACCGTGATTAAGAGTCAATTCGACACTTCGTCAGCCAAAATTTTAATTTTTGAAACATGCTATCTCCGATATTATTGAGTTATAGCTCATTCGATTTGTCGTTCAATTCTAGCGAACGGGTGTCTGCCATGACGCAAGTCCTTGTGTTCACTTCCAAAACAACTAATATCGTTGTAGGTGACGCTTTCTGCGCTTGTACGCAAAAATTGTAAAACAAAAATTTTACCGAAAAATTCTATTACAATTACAAATGCAATTTTTGCGTACAAGCGCAGAAAGCGTCACTTACAGCGATATTAGTTGTTTTGGAAGTAAACACAAGGGCTTGCGTCACTTTTTACTCTTTTAAGGGTTTTTGACCGATCTATACTACGCCGTAATTGAAATATTCGATCGGAGAACCTCTCCAATTTGTTGAATTGCAACAGTTACATCATGTATGTTGTTCTGGGGTGCCTAGCAATGTGTTAAATATAGACTATGTTCACTCTGCATCGCTACTCCATTTCCCTACAGTCAAAGAGGCTTCCCGACTATGAGCAAAATGTAAAAAATAGTGTTTTTTTTCAGAAAGAGTCCTTCGGAATCGATCGGTTATGGGCTAGAATTGTCCCCCAGACACGTTACTAATAAAAAAAACTATTTTGCACAAGAATTTGGTTCAAATTTACTCTTTTATTTCAGCCGTAAAGGTCAACTTTTTTTTCAAATGGTCCGCAAATCCTGCAACACAAAACTTTTTAGGTCAAATTTTGATATGTGATGGTGGCTGAGACCATAATTATGTAGTCGTTCCCTCAGAACAATGATGTTGCAGAGATACAGCACTCTTTGAAAGTTGACCATACTTTGACTGATGGCTGGCCATGGGTGGTGAGTGCGGAAGTTAGGGTGGGCTCAAATTGTCGGCCGTGGACAGGCCAACAATCCTACAAAGCTTTAACGTTTTGGACTCCTCCTTCCTCAAGATATTGCTAAAAAAGTGTATTCACCATCCCTAGACATCATATGACATGTACGCACATTACACCCAAACTGGATTTTTTTCGTAAAAAATGGCAGACACACGTTCGCTAGAATTGAACGGCGAATCGAATGAGATAGCTCACTCAATAATATCGGAGATAGCTTGTTTTCCAAATGGTCGAAAAATTGGCGAATTGACTCTTAAGATGCTGAGTGGCATAAATAACTATTATGACATCGGGTGCAAAGTACTTTATATGACACGAGGCCGAAGATACACATCTAGCCTAATAAAGTAACATTTATTATTTATGGAATTCATTTCCCTCATTGAATTGGGAAAAATAGTTTTTCGTTTCGTGTCACCGCTCTTCTTTATTGAATTTTTCGATACATTCCTATGAGCAGGTAGCCTCAGAAGTAATAGACTCCGAATATCTACGAGGAGGAACACATAATTATTCCTCTTGATTTGAGAGCCAAATAGTAGTTTAAAAATTAGAGTTAGGCGCAACGCACAGCTAATTGATTTATCATTCCACATTTTACAAACCACAACCATACAGATGTTCGTTCCAACAAACCAATAATTGTCGATTGTATTGCAAAGCACTACGTGAATTACAACAGAAATAAATTTGCATCTATGTGAACGTTGTACAGCATTTTTAGTACTTTAGCGCAAAATAGAAGAAACGAATTTGAGACTACCATCATCATGCACTCTGATTATTAAGTACAAAAGAAAAATGTCGAATAGAATGCTAGCCATACGAAACAACTGGGTCAACCTGAAAACTTGCACAACCGTGCCAAGAATGAATAATGCCTTTGTTCTCTGATTAAAATGTACAAGTTCACTATGCAATTTCAACGTAAAATGGGAAATGCTGTATGTGTAACTAACGCAATTATTCGTAGAGGATTTTCTCGTTGTTGTTAAGCGTCGTTTAGTAGAGAGTAGATATGTTCTGCATCAAATAGAAACGAAATAAAAAAAAATGTATTGTCTCAAAGCCTAGTACAGCCGGCATCGTAAACATGCAGATATTATTCCATAAGCAAAGGTACTTCGAACTTTCGAGACAATAAAGAAACTTTTCCATTTTCCATAATCCACAAAACCGAAAGCAATAAATTGTGAGAATTTTTGTTGAAATTTGTAGACAGAAGAATTTCCCATTCCGAAAGAAACGTTAAACCGTTGGCATTCCAACAATATTATATGCACCAGTCAACCAGCGGAATGTACGAGAATATTTGTGGATGGTTATAATACATCAATGGTGAAAAATAAAATCACGTCGTTTAAATTGCAATGGTAATGTTGGCAGGCGAGACACTTACCTACGAATCTATAAGCACCATGTAGAGCTAAATATCCTTGCAGGAATGTGGTCAATAGTCCATACCATATTGACCACAGTGAATTCAAATGAAATTTTCGTCGTTTTTTATTGTGTTGCTTGCATTCATTATTACGGTTTTGGTGTTTCGTATTTGAGTTGCTGGAATTAAAAAAAAAAAAATTAGGGTTGGGTTATTATATCCAATACATCCGTTCTACGTTCTATAACAAGAGCTTTTAAAGTTTCTGACATTTGATTAAACTCATAACGTTTTCAATTATCAGTTTTGTTTAATTTTACGGTTCGGTGCGATTTGAGTGGAACAATTAGAAATTGGTTTTGTGAGAAAATGACCAAATTTTCTATTACAGTCAAAGGCAGTGAAATTTCAGCATGAATTTGTTTCAGCTGTTTTTCAGCTGATCCAACGTTATCAAAGCTATTTACAGTTGTTTATGCGATTCAAGCTGCTACACCAACGCCCGTGGTAGTGGTAAACCGTATAGAAACGTATTAACAGTTTTGATTGTTTGTGTGTATCAGCTGAAAAACAACCAAGGGCCCTCTCAATAGAACAAACTGACAAATTAAAATGAAAAATCATATTTTGAAATGTGTGTGACAGCTTCGTGGACAGACAGTAAAAAGGGACTCTTAAGTGTCCATTCCACTCAACAAAAAGTACTCCGTGAGAGAGCAAGCTGTCAAATAAACAAAGGAAAAATTGGAAAAATTCAATTTTGTCTCTCACCCGGAGTACTTCTTTGGTAAGAGGAAACTAAGCATTAATGTCAAAAGTAAAGGGACCCATAACGTCAAAATAAAGCAAAGTTGACGTTTTCGTGCTAGTGGTGTGGGTGATATAATTTTTCAATGATTTTCGGGTCATAATTCCTCTAGGTAGTCTACCTCTATGAAAACAACACCTATAAAAAAATATTTGGGTATGGTACCCGTGCAGTTCTTTTTACTACACAGCTGAACATTAGTTTTCAGCATATCTGTATATTGTACGTAATTGCTGAATTTTGAACGTAATGACAGTACTATGTACAGCTAAGATGTACTACTGTTCTGTTACGTTAACAAATATACTGCTACGTTAACAAATGTACTTGTCCCGAATTTGTACAGCAGAGCAGTACATGATTTGTGACAGATTCAAAGTACCATTCAGATGGACAATGTACACTATAGCTGAATGAATGCCAGTTTGAATGTAGTGGTCGTGAAAACTTCCATAATGTTAAATGAGACTAAACACTGCACGAATTTTCGAGACAATTTAGGAACTATTTGTAATTAGTAGAGGGGCATTTGGTGTCTAGCCATCCTAAATTATTAGCGAAAATGTTTTGATGGGATTATTTTGAGTATTATTATTAGTAGTCAAAAAAACACTAATTAGAAATTTTTTAGGTCGCGGATCAACAAGGTTTTTTTAACAAACAAAATTTCGACCGCCAATATAAAATCGGCGGTACAATATAAACAATCCGTTTCTTCGGCGACATTCCATGATTTTCAACAGAGATTGTATATAAAATATAAAATTAATTAAATAACGCGACACTTACGTGGAATCCGAAATATGAACGTTCGCGAGCTTTGTTAACGTAAGTACAAGATGCACTTAATGACGATTCTTCTTCTTCTTCTATACGTCGGTTCTTCATTCATGCGTGCATTTGTACATACGAATAAAGAACCGACGTATATGTAGAAGAAGAAGAAGAAGAATCGTTTTTTCGAATCTAGTACCTACGTTAACAAAGTACGCGAAAGTTTAATTTTCGATGATGATTCCACGTAAATGTCGTGTTGTTTAATTAATTTTATATTTTATACACAATCTCCGTTGAAAATAATGGAAGAAATGAAGTGTTTATATTGTACCGCTGATTTTATATTGGCGGGTGAGATTTTGTTTGTTAAAAAAACCTTGTTGACCTTGAATTTTTCTAATTAGTGTTTTTTTGACTACTAATAATACTCAAAATAATCCCATCAAAACATTTTTTATAAAATCCATAGGAAGGCAAATCACTTTTTTTGACGAAATGCCCCCCTACTAAATTCAGAAATTCAAGTTTTGAATAATAACGTATTTGAATAATGAAGGCTCAAGAAATTTTTTTAATAAATGACTTGGTAAATGATTTTGTTACACTATAAACCTATTTTTTGACATTCGTAAATATCAATCTTTCTCTTCTGTTCGAAAGTTAGCACTTAAGGAGCACACGTTATTCCACGAATTTTGTCATAAATGTAGCCGGCGAAAGAACTCGGTCTCGATGCTTGTGAGAAAAAGGCACTGATTAAGTAAATCCACGCAATCGATTCTTAACACATTTTCAAACAGTTTGCTCAAAAAAATGAATAAACAGCTTTTCCTAAGAAAAATTTCTCACTTTTAGTTTTCATTCGCATACAAAATCATGAAATGAAAAAACTGAAGTCTGCAAACAAAGGATAACAAATTTGACGTACACATGTGTAGTACTAGTTGCGTTTTAACCGCTTTTGAGCGAGACAGTAATGACGTATTAGTAAAATTGACTATGTTGCTACCCTTAATTTTAATAAGCTTCTGTCAGACTGTTGGGTGTCTAAATAATATGTGACAAAAGCCCATCTGCCGGAAACTGAACCTTTTCTTTCAAAATATTTATTCTTAGAATTATAGAATAGGAGAAGAAGACTTAAGTCTTACAATTTCCTAACAAATAATTTACAGAAAAAAAACTTCCTTCTTGAACATTTGGAAATTACATTACCACACAACAGTATTAAAATACGAGAACTTTTAAAGTTCAATTTCACAATACTGATCAACTGAACATTAATGTTCAGCAAGACAGTACAGTGGAGACGTACGATGTTATAAGATAGCTTTCCCATAATGTCTTCCGAACACAAGTACTGAGTTGGGACATGGGGAAGGTGGTGGACTGGAGTGTCAGAGGTCCCGAGTTCGAATCGCACAGACGGCAGTTTTTTTTTTTTTTTAATAAGTTGACGTAAATAAACGTACTAAATAGTTTAAAGATGAAAATTTATGAATTCTGAATAATATTTTCTGTACAACTTTTATTTTTCGATGAGACAACCAATGTTCGCCCAACTGTACATTGATACAGCTGTACTGTAAATATTACTGCTACGTTAACATAATGTACTTGTCCCGAATTTGTACAGTACATTCGTACAACGACTACAGCTGAGCTGGACAAAATTTTTATAGGTGAACTGACGCAAATTCTTGCTGAAATTTCACTGCCCCTAACTGCAGAATAAGTTGCAAAATTTCGCATTTGATTAATTAAGTCGAGATGTTGGTAAGCAAGGGGTATTAGATTCACTGAAAGAACTATCCCCTGATAGACAATTGCAGGGATTAGAGATGGAGAAATGGTCCAATTTTTTAGTCTAAAATGGGTAAATTTAATTTTTATAGAAAAGTCGCATTTTAGAGGCATCATACTAATTGATTACTAGTGGGGTGACATTCAGACATATTAGAGTATATTTTTATGTCATTGCCGATGGTGACATAGGAGACATGGGAGGGCTCAGACTGCAAATAGCATACAAAATAGAAAATCTTCAAACTATTATCTATTTTACTAGCGAAGCCCTGCGAAAACGAGATTTATCGCCAATTACAATGTGTAATGACAAGTTTTCGGAGGGTGGTGCGAGCAAAGCATGTAAGCATGGTTTTGTAATGGTTCACGTCGATTAAAAATAAAATGTCTACTCTCCAATTGAATCCATCATAAATTTATCAGGGAAGTCTTGATGTTCCCTTAGTAAATCTGCTCTAAATATGGAAAAGAAGTGCAGCTCGGTCTATTTGCTATACCATTAGTGTAATACATACCTTACACAGCTACTGGCGGTCGTTATAACACTGTTACTAATACTGGAATTCAGACTTGCACATTGCTTCGATGATACGGACGACATGTTGAGCATTGAACGATTTTTCTTATTAATTGCACCATTCACATCATTATTATTTTCATAACCGACAAGTGATCCGGTTATCGACATAATGCTGTCAATTCCGTTTCTATTTGTTATTCTTTTTCTCTCTCACTGTTCCTTTCCGATTCCGACCCCGAATCTAATTCACCCCTGAAGCGGAATAATTGTTTTTTTTCATATCCGAGATATAGCAGCAAAAGAATGAAGAAAAACAGTTCTTGGGTTTTTGTTGTAACACTGGAAAGGATTCGTTTTCCGATTTCTTTTAAGATATTAACGTTATCACTCTGTTAGCTTTTCTTTCTTATCTTTTTATTTTCTTTTTCCTCTGCTTTTTTTTGCTGTTGTGTTTGTCAATAAATTTTCAGTGACCGGTTTGTATTTAATAAAATAAATAAAATGAAAATTCGTCTTCTTGTTAGGTATTCGGTCGAAGAAATAATAAATAAAATACAACCGACGACGGATTTGTTGCCTTCATGTTGTTGATATTAACTATTATATTGTCATTGTATTCTTATATAACTCAATTACAGTTTACATTGCAAGTCGTCTCTGGTTCGTTGTTGTGGCATTAGCTTCACTCCTTCGCTTTGACGATTCTGAAAAATAGAAAAAAAAAATTAAATTCGATGAAAACATTTTTATATTTATTGAGACTTTTATTTGTTTGTTTGTTTTTTTACGATGAGCCGCAAGAGAAAAAAAATTGTTCGTTTAAACCTTTTTGAACTTTTTCTTTGCCCAAGGGTATAATCCTGTTCGGGACTCTGTCAAATACAAAATGTTTGTAATGAATTGACGCTCGGTAAACATTTTTATTTATTATTTTCGAGAAGCATTGAATGAGAAAATGAGGTTAAAGCTTGGGTTAAAGTAATCGGTATAATTCGCTAGAGAGGGCCAAGATGTCGATTGATATAGAAAGTATATTTGTCCCATATAGTATTGCATAATAAAGAATAAAGTATTTGGCCGCAGCCCGTGAACCCTTAAAAAAATATTTTTTCGGAACTCAGTGTTGAAAAATAGAAGTTTTGTGCCTTTATTAAGAAAATCGCTGTAGGCCAGGTTTGACCAATCGTGTGCCTAAAATAGTAGATTACGTCCTTTTTTGTAACGGTTTAGTTTTGCCAAGTGTGGGGGTTGTAATAACACAAGACAAAATATGAATCCCAAACAATTACAAAGGTCGTTTTAGTCAATACGCCACGCGTTTAACGCTCATGTCAATTTAATAATGACTCATTTTCGGGTGCAGTCAGTAAAAGCTATCATCACTAACATATAGCATAATTAACTACTGTGCATCTTCAGTGGCGTAACGAGTTTTATTTTAAGCAATACTTTCGACGCCACTGTATGTAAAATCCACTGAAAAACTCGGGATAATAGTACATTTTTGCGCTGTATCACCAATGGGACAAATGACGGAAATGGTATGTCAAGTAAGGTATTTTACTTAAAAACTTGAATTAAAATTCCCTTTATCTCACTTTTGTGAGTATAGAGAATCTTTATAAAAGATGTGTGTATTGATCGACTTCTGATAACAACAAAATGAATGTTAAAACAATTGAAGTACAAGATTCTATTACAGTCTGTCGAAAATACTTAGTTAGAAGTTTTTAACACGGCATGATGAAAATGATCTAGACAAGGCTCTATTTTTCAACATTGTTCTTGAGAAGGTGATAAGAGAGAGAGAGAGCGACGTGAGAACCAGCAGTACAATCTTGGGCTAAATTGCAGTTTATAGTACAAACCCCGATTGGGGCAAAAGTGGGTGGGATCGATAGGTGGAGGTACCCTGATGACAAAACAACAAGAATTGGGGCGCGGAAGCCCCTCCCCGAGACGCCAGGGCCCTCCAAAGTTTTCATATTTTTTTCCAATTTTCGCGCTTTTTCTTGACGAAATTAATAGAGACAGGTCCCCTGATGACAAAGCAACAAGAAGTGGGACGCAGAAACCCCTCCCGAAGCGCCAGGGCCCTCCAAAGTTTTCATATTTTTTAAATTTTCGCGCTTTTTAGACGAAATCAATACTAGATGACCCCCTCACACAACAGCACAACTTCATGTTCCTTGTACGAAATGCCGACGACTACACTGCGCGCTTCAACATAACTTCATGTTCCTTGTACGAAATGCCGACGACTAGACTGCGCGCTTCAACATAACTTCATTTTCCTTGTACGAAGTGCCGACGACTACATAGCACCTACACAAACAATTAACTTTACTTTTGTGAGTCCTGGTCCGGAATTCGTTTCTGCGTCCCGATTCTTGTTGTTTTGTCGTCAGGGGACCTGTCTCTTTTAATTTCGTCAAAAAAAACGAAAATTGTAAAAAATTTGAAAACTTTGGAGGGACCTGGCGCCTCAGGGAGGAGTTTTTGCGTCCCAATTCTTGTTGCTTTGTCATCAGGGGACCTGTCTCTATTAATTTTGTCAAAAAAAAGCGTGAAAATTTGAAAAAATATGAAAACTTTGGAGGGCCCTGGTGTCTCGGGGACGGGCTTCCGCGCCCCAATTCTTGTTGTTTTGTCATCAGGGGACCTCCCCCTATCGATCCCACCCACTTTTGCCCCAATCGGTGTTTGTACTATAAACTGCAATTTTGCCCAATCTTCAGAAAGTTGAGTCAGTTGTTAGGATATGCTGATGACCTAGACTTAATTGGACGGAACATTGACATCGTTAAAGAGAATTTCACGAAAATTGAAGATAGGGGTGCTGAGTTCGTTCTCACGGTCAGTGAGATGGCAGACCAACGGACCATACGCTGGAGGTGAATGGAAAACACTTTGAGACTGCCGACAGCTTTATTTACCTTGGGTCGCTGGTCAACAGTGATACACTGACAAAAAAGTTTTCAGATTATTACCTGTGACAGATAATCTTTTCCCAGGTAATGTTATTTCTCGTGCAAAAACAGCATTACCTGTCACAGGTAATGTGATTTTTATATGAAAAATTACATTACCTGGGGACAGAACTGTCAACTTTTTTCTCAGTGTAATAGCATCGGAGAGGAAATACGTAGAAGGGTAACGCTGTATATGAGCTGTATCAGCTTTACAAGGAGCCCGATATAGTCAAATTGATCAAAATCAATCGATTAAGATGGCTCGGTCATGTACAAAGAATGAATGAGGAACGTGTACCACTGAAACTGCTAAATACAAATCCCGATGGAAGCCGCAGACCAGGAAGACCGAGAGCGAGATGGAAAGATGCAATTGAGTCTGATCTGAAAGTACTAAGAGTGAGCGACTGGAGAACGTTGGCGGGGAATAGTTCCGAATGGAGAAGATTGCTGGAAGAGTCCAAAACCAATAGTAGGTTGTAGTGCCCGCCTGAGTATTTTTTATTATTATTAAGGAGATAGCTGATTAACTACTGTGAGTTAAATCGCGCACGGAGGCCTCCGTTGGAAATATTGTAAGTATGATGAAAATGCTCGGTTGAAAAATTAGATGAATTTTCAAAATTATTTTTTTCAGTATTTCTGGAAATGATTCTTCGTGTGTTATCCTTTGCGGTAATTTAAATTTTCGAGAGCGCTTGGACAATTTTTGACTGGTGGGAAATATGTAATTTTTGGTACTACCTCCTCATCAAAATAAAATAAATCCAAACAAGAACGTTGCCTACCATTTTGTTAATGGTTGTAGTGAAGGTCAAACAATTCGTCAGACAATATTTCCTTCACAACAGTCATTGAATATTCATATTCTGTCAGAAATAACGAAATTCTGAAGGTCTTCCCCTCCATTCTCCATTGTTTCATTATTCAAATCTCTACAGCATTTTCGTAATATCATCCCGTTTACCGTACATAAACCGGCTCGAAAATATCCGCTTCAATTTCCTTATCATTTGCATAAATTGGCATTTGGGAAAGGTGATATTTATGATGTATATTACTTCATCTAAATATGGAATAAATTACTGCCTGAAGCTGGATATGAGATTCATTTTTACATGGAATCGTTAGTTGTTTGAGCGAGTAAAACTTTAAATTATATGTAAACAGACAGTGGAATTTCATTTTAATTTAACATGAAACCTAAAGCCTATCATTCTCGGTAGAATCCATTTATAATGAGTTATTTAACAGCAAAAACATTATCCTCAAAATAGAGGTTGGAAATCTACACATTTTACATTCAATAACTAACGAAACAATAAGCGCTGTATCAAGTGATAAATGGAGAAACCCCTTCCAGCCGTATGTAATACGAAACTACAATTTTCATTTTATCTATCACTCTGTGTGGAAATGAGGTGAGTTGTTTTTTGGTAAATAATTTGAAAGGCAAATGATTGTGTGTGGGTGTTTGTACATCTTAAACATACAATTAATTATGGAAATTGTACTAAGTACGGTATTGTACAATGTAAATTTACGTAAAATCATTCTTGGGAGGAATATGCCACCAAATTGTCGAAAATGTATTAAGTCACGTTTTAAGAGCTTTATTATACATCGCATCATAATACAATGGCGCGCTATAACACTGAGAGAGGGATTATAATGATTTTTAAATAAAACGTACAAGGAATATATCAACGGAGTCTATGCTGTAACATTTATTTGCTCACAAAAGAGGGTTCACTCCGTTTCTGATCTCATACATTTATGCTACAAACCGCAACATTCTTTAACACATAAAAATGAAAATTTTGTTTCATTTGATTAACATATTACAGAGAAAGGTCTGCCTGATAAATAAAAAAAAGAAAATCGGAAAACGAATTCGGTAACCGAATCGAAATACAACAAAAGATTCCAAACAGAAATTTATTGCATTCATTCCATCCCCTTTCTATCCTATCGTTCCTGGCAAATATCCCAGAAAATGATGTCTGGCGAAAAAAAGAACCACGGCACTCAGCACTCAGTAATGTGTATACCATTTCCACTAACTGGCAAATCATCAATTTTCCGAACGAGTCTAATTCAAATTAAAATAAAATGAAAAAAATCCAAAAACTCCGACCGAACAGAAAATTCCCATTTTCATATCAAACATCTTCACTGTACAATGTTGTTTCTAAAGGGAATACGTAACGTACAGCGCGTCGAAAATGCAATTTCATTTATTAAAGAAAAACAAAACCACAATATTGCATTACAAATAAAATGGGAAAAGTGAATATATAGGAAGTATATATCCCAGTTCAATCGTTTTAATGCCGAACCATCGATATACTAAATACTCACATCAAATATATTGTATACAAAAAATAAGAGCGCATCGTTCTCATACCAATGGTGTTGTCTTGGAAACACCCCATACTCGAAAAAAAAGAGGAAGAAAAAAAAACGAAACGAAGAAAGCTAGTAAAAGAAAATGTTCATTCAATTCCTTGACGCGTTTTCTTTTACGTTACAAGAAAATTTCCTCTATACACACACGTTCGTTGCATTATTCAGAATAGAGTAGTCATATTACACAAGCATCGTGTATAGTAAAAAAGCAGCTGCAAAGCTGTATAGCAGAGCAAGCATTCGAAAGAGTCATGCTACACGTAGTGTCGATAAATTTCTTTGGCAGCTCTGGGAATACAAAAAGAAAAACCGGCCGAAGCAAGGAATTTCGATTTGGAAGAGAAAGGAAGAAAAATGTTGTCTTTGGAAAACTGCCGGTTATGCATTTTAATTTCCGTTCGAAAGTTCTGAAGATGGTGGAAAATCAATGAATAGGAACAGCATAATTTTTTTTTTATTGATCATGGAAGTATTGCTTGCAATCATATGAGTCGAATCATGGTCTTTGAAAATAGCCGAAACATGCAACATGTAAATTTTGAATGTTGTAATTTGTCGTCTGGGATTCACACATTCATAGTCCAAATCGCGAAATATTACTCGCGAAAAATCTTATTTAAAATCCTATGTTGACCCTAATCACTTAAATGTGTTTAAATGTCGTTAACATCCGTATAAATTGACGTGGTTTACGGAATGAGAGAACATACGAAATTTTAACAAGAGCGACGTTTGTGGCCAGAACGACGCGAAAGCCCCAATTCCGCTTAAGGTGAACGCTTATCAGTTGTCCGAGTGATTTACGTCTTTTTTAAATCACGAAACAAAAATCATCAATTCATCATATCATCTTTGAAACTAAGTGCCAAGTGAGAAAAGTTCTATTTTTTCCCACGAGAGAGAAAGGTTTCTCACTATAGAGTGTTATGATGAAAGAGAAGAAGATATTTTGACAAGTACCCCAAGGCAAGTTAAAATAAACTGGTCTTCTGTCCTCTCGCTCTCAACGTACCACGTTGAAAGAAAAGCAATTACTTTGACAAGTACCCCAAGGCAAGTTATAATAAGTAGTCTTCGGTTTTCTCGCTCTGATCATAACAGTCTATTCGCACTATTCTCACTAGATATGTCATTCGATTATTTAATTTATTAAATTAAGATTGGCTCACCTAGTTTGTGTATATTACGTAGGTGGAAGCACGGGGTTTCAGGGGGTTTCGAACATTTAGTTTTTTCATGTTGCAGATATTGCAGTGTCAAATTCTGTCAAATTCTGTCCAAGATGTGACATATTTGCAAGGTATTGGCCTTTTTCACAAAGTATAATCAGCGTAACCTTCGTAAAAAGAATCTTGAATCTGACAAGAGCACGTGTGCCAACATGTAAAAAACAAATGTTCAAAACCCCCTGCTGAACCGTGGCGATCCTCTTGTCAAACGGACAGTACATAAACAAATTCCATCATTTATCGCTGATCAATCGTCAACAAAACGCAATTTTTCTTGGCATATTGAGGGGACAAAATAAGGTAAAGCACATCGAAAAAAAATGAAAACTGTATTTTCATCTCCTTTTCCCATCATCACAACGTAGTCGCTCTGAACCAATTATTAGTTCCTTAATATTTTAAAAGTGTGCCAGCCTTTCAAAATAATCTAATAATGGACAGGGTATTACAAACTAAATATTTTACATGATGAACATTCAGTTATTCGAAAACTCAATTTAAACTACAATCCGGATTAAGAACTCTAGTCATTACTAATTTTCCTAAAGACTATACAGATCTACAAAAGCAGAACTTAAATTTGGTTGAACATAGAAATGTTTCATTTGTCGTAAGTTTATGTGTAAGGTGAATTCGAAAATGTTGTTATATTAAATCAATGATAGAAACTCATTGTGTTCGGGTCAGGTAAACCTCTTTTTCCATTGAGTGGATAGCCCGAAACTCTTGTCAAAACTTTTCGATTCTATCTGTTCTGCAATGGACATGCATAAAAATTAAAACAATGTACATTGTCTGGCAGGTTGTATCCAACAAACCTATATGTTGTTCAAACTTTACCTTTCCCATTGACACACTGAATAACAGACGATCTATTGCGAGCTTCTTTTTTTTTAATCGAAGTAATGTTAATGCCTTTGCCAATTCCAGTGGAAGGCCGTTAACGAAGTAAAGGGTTCTAGAAATAAAAACAAAACAAATCTTCACACCCCGGGGGATCAACAATAAATTAGCATACAGTTTGTTCATATCATTTTTACACAGTTTTAGATATGTCAGAGTTTTAAATGTACCCAGTCAATTAAGTTCTTTCCAAATTATGAATTTTTGGCGCAAAATTTAAAATTTCTATCGCGAATTCAAATATTGCGCAATTTGGGAAGAACTTAATTGACTGGGTACATTAAAAACTCTGACATATCGACAATCTTTAGAAACTGTGTAAAAATGAAATGAACAAACTGTAGTCAAGTTGACTATTAGTCAACAAAGCAAGATTTCCAACCAAAAAAAAAGTGGAAATAGTTTTCCTTTTATGAAACGTAACGTACTGCGTGTATACACACTCGTAAATTGCGAATATATTACAATTGAGGAGCATAATAAAAACTTCCAGATAAAATACAAATTGTGTTTCATTGTAGCCATTCCTACAGTCTATCGTTACTCCCTATACTTCGTATCGTACAGCAATATAATCATTCTATGGGAAGTAACCAGTGTTTTGCTTTGTAATGACCAGGCTATGGCTGAGTTTTATGTGAGTTTTATTAGTTTTACAATTTCCAGAATGTATACACCACCACCACCACCGTCAAACCCAATGAGATGATTATTTGCGTTGTAAGTGTAATGCTTTTGACACGGGGCCCAAGAAATGGAGTTTGTGGATTTTATGGCACACTAATTTATGTTGCTGTTCAGCTGGCGATAATATTAACGAAATGAAAGAGTTTTATGATATATTCTCACACATTTCTATGGGGTGAGGAAGTGCAGATTAAAGGCTTTGAATAGAATTGCAGGTGGGAAGATTTCCATTTTTCCATTTGGCTTTTCATCTGCTATCGACAAGGACGACAAAAATTGTAAATGGCAAGCTCTGACTGATGTGATCTTACAGCAAAATGCGAGTGTAACAAAAAGAAGTACAAGATTTCGCATCAAGGACTAATCCGGCGGATCGTCCACCTATAGATTAACGTCTTCCCTGGATACACACAACAACAATTCCATAATCACATCTTCCTGTCGGTACTTTCTAAAATAATAATTCCTAAAATACTCCCTTAGGATGACATAAAAAAAGCGAATCAACCGAACTGTTCGCAAAAAGTGTACACCCATTCAATCAGAACAATGAGGGTGGGTGTATTTTTAGGGTGACAACATCACTTTCTTTTGTTCAACAAAGAAGTCAGAAAACAAAAATTAGAGAGTTGAACATAAGTTGGTACATGAGCCACAAGTTTTACAAGTACAACAGAAAAGTTTATTCTTAAAACGTACATTATGTACGAAGGAAGGCCGCTCAAAACTGCTATCGACTGTGTCGAAGAATTCTCTTGTTTAATATTGGAATCCTGTTTCTTATGCAAATTACGGTGTGTTTCTGTAGACATTACAACATTTTGCAGTCAAACCTAATTTGGGTAGATATCAATCCCTTACATTGTGTAGAAATCACTCACTTTGTATAGTTATCAAACACACTATGTAGACATCACACACGCACACTGTGTCGACATCCCACCATACTGTTTAGACATCACACACTGTGTCGACATCACACACTGTGTCGACATCACACACTGTGTCGACATCACACACAGTGTCGACATCACACACTGTGTCGACATCACACCACACTGTGTAGACATCACACACTGCGTCGACATCACACACTGTGTCGACATCACACACTATGTCGACATCACACACTGTGTCGACATCACACACTGTGTCGACATCACACACTGTGTCGACATCACACACTGTGTCGACATCACACACTGTGTCGACATCACACACTGTGTCGACATCACACACTGTGTCGACATCACACACTGTGTCGACATCACACACTGTGTCGACATCACACACTGTATCGACATCACACACTGTGTCGACATCACACACTGTGTCGACATCACACACTGTGTCGACATCACACACTGTATCGACATCACACACTGTGTCGACATCACACACTGTGTCGACATCACTCGCATTGTGTACACATCGCTCATTTTGTGTAGACAACAATCATTGTGTGAGACGCAGCATAATTGTCGATTTCAGCAATTGAAAATCGAGAGTGTGTTTCCAGTCTAAGACTCCTGTTCTTTTGTTGCTGTCACAATGAGAAGTATAGATACAACATCTGTATCCAATTATGTCACTATCAATTATTCCATATAACATCATGTGGCATGTGGGTATACGACCCGAGTGCAGATACAATGAAAAGTAATTTCATAAAGCACAAAAATGAAACAATGAATTGCCAATGGAATATTTCTATGGTAAAGCTTATAGTAAACGATTTTTATAATCAATAAAATACCTCCACAGTGGATTATAAAATTCATATTGTCCCACTACGAACAATAGTGTATGAAAAGCTCGTATAAAAGCATTTTTTTTTTTTTTAAATAAAACATAATAGATGTCTGATTAACGTCAACATAGAGTGTATCATAAAAAATGAATGTAAAAACCTATTTATAAAAGCATCAGTGTACTGCACACAACAAATAACTTGTTCGAACATTGGCTGATTACGACGACATAGGTACACATACCATTATCAAGGGAAATTGTGTCCGTTATTTATGTAGCAAATTAAATTTCTGTTTTGTATTTTTTTAATTAAATTTATGGTCAATGGAATCTCTAGCACGATTGAGAGATATTTTATTTTCGAACAGAATTTGTGTAGGAGTCAAAAAGGGTAAAAATTGGAGCGAAACAAAAGTATCATTTTCCTTTTAAAATTTTGTTAGCTGAATTTTTAAATCGTCTCTCCGTCAAAGACATCTTATTTATTGGAATAATTTCGCAAAGTACACAATTTCAAACAAAATTCAACTCAATTTCAAGACGTTCAAAAGAAACCCATTCATGAAAACGAATATCTTCGCATTGATCAATTTATAAAGGTAATCGTAAAGGCAAAGAGGTTTCTGTGTTAAGCGAATTTACATTTTAATTTTTGTTTCTTTTTTTTTTTATCAAAGTTGGTTCTCGCAATAAGGTTTTTTTTTGAGGAATTTGATTTCCGTAAATGGATAGAGAGAAAAAACGCAAGAATTTAAAAGCTATTCGGTCAAACAGAAGCTGTTACAAATCAAAAGTAATGACTTGGTCGACAACAATAAATCACATGTCCGCAAAAAAAAATATCCCAACTTCCTCTGACACATTATCCGTTCTATTTCTTTCGCTAATGTACACACGTAATAATGGCACAGTACCGTGACGGTTAAATGAAAAATCGTATTATTATTACCACCATCACCACCCCTCCGATTTCAGTTACCATTTTGGAAAGGAAAAATCATCATTACGAACAGTCATTGTGTATTATTATCACAGTTACAGTGACTGCAAGAAAATATTGAGAGGAGTGATTGTTATTATGAATTTATAGGTCTGCGTTAACATGACTTTACACTTAAGAAAATGTTGTCATTTCTTGTGGGAAATAAGACGAAATGAATCACTAAAATCCATTGGAATCACCTAATGCACAAAACGTTACCGCGATTTTATTGGGTCAGTCAGTTCCAAGCAATCTTTTTAATTCACATTCCGTTCCGATTTTATGTTAGTGCAACGATATTCGAATAGTAAGCTTTAGAGCTAAGCTTTTACTTTAAAAGAATGTCACAAACTCTCTTAACAAACGTTTTATGTGGAAAGTTCTGTGTAAGTTTATCACTGCAAAAATTATAAGTTTTGAGTCGTACGTCTTATTCGGAAAAGAGTGACAGAACTGAAAGAAGTGCGGAATTATTCGTTGAAAATTGAATGTGGAACTTGGATTTATAAGTTTTTGTCTATTTAACTTTCTTCAAATTGTACTAAGTTTTCTTGACTGAAAGTTGGATTTAAATGCTAAAGAGTTAAACACAAATGTGAATTAGACAGTCTGCAGTTTGACGATCAATATGGAAATTTCTTATGTTTTTCTCATTAAATTAACAAAAGTAAATTTTTGAAATTTACTAGAGTTTTATCATTCGAGTTACAGATATTTGTAAATTTCGTTGATTTTACGAAAAAAAAAATCCTCTGAAGATTTTCGATGATGATTTTACAGGATCTTCTGATCGTTGATCGTTTTCTAAGGATTTCGTTTTTCTTTTTCTTAAAGGTTTTTCTATGAAATGAGTGATTTTCTACGAATTTGAAAATTTTCTTTTGGCTGACAAAGGATTTTCTATAAAATTGTGTCAGTGAGTGGTATGTAAGGGTGTAAATGATGGCGACAAAAATTATTCTGGCACCCCGCTCCCACCTGTGAATTCTGTGAACTTTTGACTTTATGGCGACACATAATCTACCATCTTCCAAGTTCGAAAACTTCAGGATTTTATGGATTTTTGAGATTTTTTAGGTTTCTCTTCTGGACTTTTGGAATAATTGAGGTGGTTAGTGGGTTGGTTCCTACAATTCCAAGACTCAGTATATGGTCCACCATCTTCCCAGTTCTAAAATTCGAGGATTTTGACTCAATAGTTACAGAATTCAGGATTTTCAGAGATTTTTTTTGAATTTTAGTTTTCATCGTGAGGTTTGGGATTTTGAAGTTGGTAGTAGGTCTGTTTGATACAATAACATTCCAAGCTCTGCAACTTCATAATTTTCGGAAATGCTTCCGATTTTTTGGGTTCCTTTCTTGACTTTTAGTATTATTGAATAATTGACTGATCGTTGCGCCATATGCGAGCAGGTTTATTTTCGCTTTGAATAAATATGAAACTATTGAATGACGATTTATTCTTGTCATGAGGCAAAGACACATGACTAACCACTTAAATGATTGAAACCAGTGCCTATTTTCAAAATTTATTTCACGAATTTCATTAAATTCGGGAATTTTCACGAATTTCAAGAAATTTCACGAATTTCAAGAAATTTCACGAATTTCAAGAAATTTCACGAATTTCATAAAAATTTCACTAAAAATTGGCACTGATTGAAACTGTATCGTCGATCCTAATAGATTCATCAAAACAGTGAAACAGTCAAACAAAATTCAGAACTTCTCGAAATGACTTTAATTACCAATGTCTGATTACTATCAAGCAATAGAAAATCATACACGCACCGCACCGAACACTAATCGGATTCATTTAATCTGTTTAATTACAGAGTGAACTTTGCTACCAAATACATTTTGTAATCTACATAATTATCACTCTCGTAAATAAATTGGATGGAAAAACGCTTTTCGGGGGCTATATGCTAAATACACAAATTACGATCAAATGTAAAAGGAAAAAAAAGAAGAAAAACAAAAATAAATTAAAATCAACCCCCTTTGAATCAATATTGTGGGTATGTAAAGTCTACCACACACACATTCTACACGTTTCCGTGTTATATTTTTTTCTTCGAACAAATATGGATATTAAAGCACAAAGTGTATCAACGTCTGGTGGAAAGAAATGGTCTTTCCGTAAATATTCGTTCAGTTATTACTTGCGTGAGTTTGAATAATTTTCCCATAATTTATTGCATTAGGGTCTCGAAATGTTAATTGAGGAACAACGTTTTGTTTAAATAAAGTACATTTTTCAGGAATTTCTTGCATTTATGGAAATTTGACGAAAGAAAAAAAATGGAAAACTTTCCGTTCCTGTTGCTGGGAATAACTTTCTCGCAATAATTAATAATCAAAATTACCAACATAACGGAAACTTTTCAACATTTTCTTTAAGTCTTAATTTAATGGAATTTGGTCGGAGAAGGTAATTTACGAAATAAGTTACGGTGGTGTACCGCTACTCCGTTGTATGTCGAACTAATATTGTGGTTTATATTGTAAGTTTATTCAACTAACTGTACACGTAGTTTCAGTCGCATCGTCGAAAAGTTGGTATTAGTTAGAAATGTCTCCGGAAAAGTTTGTGGCCGCAAATAATGTTTTATTGTTCGACGCAAGACTTTTGTTACATACGAACAAACCATTTGCTGGACGGACAGACATTCATTTTAGTTCGATTCGACGTTGATTCGAAGATATATTGAGAGAGAAATGAATGCATTTTTCGTGGTAATAATTTTGCTTTGTGTTTAAGAGTAAAGACCTGTAAAGGATTTGGTCTAGACATATTAGGAAAATTGAAAGAAAAATACAAAGAAACATCGAATTAAATGGCAATATAGTTGATTGCTAAGCAAGCATAAAGGGGGTATTATGATGAATAATTGGATTAGATGTAAAATATTTACCTTTAATACATTCACGTAGGGTTTCGATGTTTTCCTGTTGGAAATTGTTGGGAAATGTTGTTTTCGTAAATTACGCAGTTTGCGAGACTTTCACAAGAACAACATTGTTTCAAACTTTGCATTATTTGGACTCGTATTTGAATTTTAGAGTGCTGAATCCATAGAAATGCAGTGAGGTTGTGTATTTTAGAAAACATTTTCTTTCAATCTAATGAAATTGGTTCTACCATTCGCCTAGTCGGTTGGCCTGTAGAGACGCCACCTTTTTTTTATAGTACTTCAATCTCACTGGACTATTTTTTTGTGTAACAACTTCACATTGATTCATTCCCATGAAATGTCACAGCAGTGAAGTTTGTTCATGAAAAAAATTTCAGTGACAGCAGACTTTTGATGAAGAAACGTACTAAATTGTAATAGATTTTACCCTTAGTTTCTAAACTCCATTCTCCTATAGCACTGCTCCGAGTGTTACATTTGTGATACATATTTACAATTATTCTGTGAATCTACCATTTCCTATGTTAAGACGCTACGAGCAGTGCTATGGTTTTTTCAAAGTAGTAGACTGTACAGAGTTTCTGTACTGTACTTACTGCAAGTACCGCGGCAACATCTAAATACCAAAATATTCAGTCATCTATCGGTGATGACTCACTGTTAGACGTAAAATACCCAAACAATCGCTTCACTGAATTCTATTCTTATTATAATGGTGGTCGCGAAACATACGGACAATGTGACAGATGTGTAAGCTGTGTCTAAACTTTAAAAACTCAATATCTCATACCGTGAGACTCATAGTGCTTATTGCTTATTAGTCGCTTAATCTGTTACTTGTTTTGTTACAAGTAATATTTGATAGAAAAAATCTTGTACTTCATTAGTTCTGGCTATAAGTACAAATCAACCGTCGATACGATAGCAAATGAATAACTTCCTTAGATTTTTAGGTTTCCATCAATTCTGTAGCTTCCATAGAAATAAGCCATGGTATTCGCTGTACTGTGGCATTACAAACCTTTTTTATTACTGGCTAAGAAGCGATACCACCCACGGTGGGTTTGAACGAATTTTAAATAAACCTATAAATTTCCAACCCGGTTTTTTTCATAAGCGAGCTGGGGGAGGGAGGTGCTGTTCAAGTAAACATGTCTTAGAAAAATCCCCAGAGCTGTTTCTGAGAATCACTTGCAAGTAGAGCGACCTCAATGAAAAACTCTTCCATCAAAATTTCTTGTACATGATCAAACATGTCATATTTGGTATCATTGTAAAGCTGAGACTCCAGACTATCACATGAGCTACCACATGGATGTGAAATACTCATAGGGTAGTCTAAAGGTACAATTTCTGAAAATGTAACAGGGAACTGCCATTCAAAAATAATTTGTTTGCTATTCGAAAGGGTTTGCAAAACTAGTCTGGGATCACCATTTACAGGCTTCCTCGGTTGTTTCGTAAATGAGATATCTGTCTTTCAACATGGTGAAATTTTGACTTTCAGCTGTTACTGCTCCGTTAAGAAATTATCGAGAGCAATAATTGTTACACTGTAAATCTTAGATTTTGTCCCTCTACCAATTCCAATGTAAATCTTCAGCCCTCACTGTTTCACAAGCCCCGGCTGACGCTGTTGCTGGTTCTCAGAAACAGCTCTGGGGATTTTTCTAAAACTTGTTTACTTGAACAGCAATTCCCTCCCCCAACTCGCTTATGAAAAAAACCGGATTGGAAACTTACAGGTTTATTTAAAATTCGTTCAAACCCACCGTGTACCTCTATTTGCATTGATTTGACAATTTGCATTTCTTATAGCTTATACAATACACTACTATGGTCTTACGATACACCCATGGCTATCTATACCGTTGCCATCAAACTTTCAGTCTAACATCTATTCTTCAGTTCGACGAATGTAAGTCTAGGAAAACATGTAGCCCATTCTCAAATAACTACATCAAAACCATAATAACATGTCTGCAACGTTTAGGTAGTCATGCTACAAAACACGTCAACAGCAGCAGCACAACCACCAAACAACAACAACAAACCGAAATTTTCGTTCGGCTGTTTGTGTGTAATAGAAATTTAATGGAAAACACGGGTAAAGAGAGTACATGGCTGTGTTGCAGCATGTCAGGATCGGATGTTGATTTATGTAGAAATGTATGGCAATGGTGTACCTTTGCCGATCAATCTGTTACTCGAAGTATTTAAGTACAACAAACACATAACACAGTGCACTCTAGACGAATGTAACAAAATATTGTTGTACACATCGAGCAAATGGAAAGGTTTAATAGAAGACATGGAATGTAATAAATGTTGAAATGTGAGGAAAACTTCAGGAATAGAAAGAAAAAAGGTTCAATTTCGCAGTGGAACTCGATACACGCTTACACACTGTATGACCATAATTTCATGTTCGTTTCGACTTAATGTGCATTACACATTGTATTACAGAAAATCGTTCGTGACATGCTGTTGGATAAGGAATTCGTCTTCATCGTAATCATCTGAGACGCGCAGCATGATGTTGAACATTTTGCAAAGAATTCTTTTTTTTGTGCCATTCGTTCGTATCCATTCTTTTTTATGATAATATCGTCTGTCATGTTTAAGGATGGAAAATAAATGGCTTTCGGTTATGTAATCGCAATTATGACAGCATTTTTTCCATTATTTCTGAAATTAATTTTGCTCTCTCGTTTCGATCTGAATTCGACTTTTTTTGGATAATAAATTGCCCACTTGTGTTGAAAAGGCACCTACGTTTAATAACAAAGACATCAATTCCAGCATGGATCGTACTCAAAATCGTGTTAAATTACTACACACCCAAGGGGTACATTTTCCCACTTAATCGATTAAACAAAATCATTCATGCTTAGACTGTCCATATGGTTCGATGGGGCGGAGACCGAAGAACATTTTGCTTTTTACATGCAACTCGGTCTGGCCAAAATAAGTTTTGACTATCGCTTCAGATATCAACAGTCAAGCAGCCCTGTAAGAAGCCCATTGTGTGTCGTGGTAGGCATAAGGAGATGATTCGATTCTCTGAATCTCGCACAGCAAATGTAGCACACATTCAGATCGAATATATGTTCCACTGTCGTCAGTGCCATTCGTTGTGAATACTCTTGATTTATAGTTTCTGTCGATGTGAAAGGTTGTACAATGGAATGGCTAATAATATCTGTTCGTGTGTTGCGGTTATTACTGTTGACGTCGAAGACTCGTCACTTGTAAAAACATCTGTTGCTCAACCATATTTACCGATTCGTTCTCATATAGGATTATCAATCATTTGGTTAGACTCGTGCCAGTTTAGAGGGCATTTTTCTTTCTCACTTCTTTGCCGAATTTTTTCGTGCTGGTGGTGGCCGGGTTTCCGTTTCATAAATGCGATTTTTTTTGGGGTTTTAAGTCTATCAAAAAGACATCACATAGTCTCCGCGATGTGTCCTACATCACTATGGATTTAACATATATCAGGTTATATGCTGGCTGGGTACTGGGTACATAATACCTTGACAATAAAGCACTGAAAGAAAAGTTAACGCGCTGGACGTATACTGCACGTAGTGGACGTGCAAATTGGCTGGCAGACAGCTATTTTCGAATCGTACTTCGGGTACGTTTAGTACACGTGCACTCCGTCAGTCAGTAAGAAGGTAAACTTGGAGCACGTTTGCACACGAAGTGCTTATACATGCTGTACGTTTACTTAAATGACACACATTATGAAACTTTGAAACTCTGGAAACCTCTCACACGCTAAAAAAGATACTTTTAGTCCTAGGTACGAAATGTGCTATTTTATTCTAATTAGAATTATGGTATGACAATGACCTAATATCGAACATCGTAATTGTAATTCCTTCTTATTTTTTGCGTAATATTTCGATATTTCAACAGTATGAGATTAATTGAACTCAGGGAATAAATTGTTTTGAAATTTAAATGACTGGAAATCATTTGATATTTCTGTTTTTAGTGAATCCTAAAATCCTGATATGTTCATCTCATGTAAGGGACTTGACATAGTTGTCAATCATATAAAATACACAGTGTACGTATGTTAACGCACGACAAGTATGGTCTTTTGACATCATACTTACCATGCGTATACAAACATCGTACACGTATTCTTTTCTCAAACGTGTTGGGCGTATGAGGTGATTTTGCGATGAAATTTGCATACCAAAATTTTACACATGTCCTACGTCTACTGCACGCGTGACATGTATGGTACACATATTGTACGTAAACTTTACATACAACATGTTTCCCATACATACCCGACGCATACTATGCATAACAGAAGTATATCATACATATCTGAAGTTTATCATACATATCCAAAGTACACCGCCAAAATCTTTTTTATCAGTGTATGATTCTCAAAGATTGTCTTTCGGCATCACTTAACCTTCCATTTTCAGTTGAGAGACACCGATTGGTGTCACTCAACATACTCCGAATTTTCAAGAATTTGTAAAAGAAAATTTCTCCGAATTCTTTACCATTTTTTCAAGAGTCCCTAGCATGAACATAAGAAATGTTCAGAGTCAAAGACAGGAGTCATGATTTCTTGGTGTTAATAAAAACACAACACATGCAAGCGTACACACATACTTGTTTGAAAAATTGGAGGCCTTTTGACGTTAGAAAAATGAGTATTCACTTCATGCTAGGAGCAGTGTTATGAAGTGTTTTAATTTATGTCTTCAAATAACTTACAAAATGATCGTCAAATGTCTTGAATTTCGTAAATAGTAGGGTCTATGCTCTGTCCAGAGAGCATTGGTAGAGTCGACTTATAAAAACTGAAGGAATTTTTTTTTTACAGTTGGCGACTTTGAAATAAGTGACGCAATTCGTTTCAGCTGATCCACTCGTACAAACTAAGGTGTTTAAGGCGTCTTTAAACGGTTTGAACACTACCACGTGCGTATCTGTTTCACCGTATAGAAAAAGTTAAGCAAGCGCCTTCGTTTGTATACGTGTATCAGCTGCAACAAATAAGTTTAAAGTCGCCGAATGCAATTTATATTGCAGAATTATGTGTATTTGAATGGTGCCGCACATAACAAACAAGTTTAAACATCAGGTCTTATTGTGCCTAGATTTGTGGAGAGTCTAAATATAACAATTTTGATAAAGAAGCCATTTCGTTTGTGGATATAAGTTAACCGATTCGATTCAATTCATATTTTGTAGCAACGTTAACATCGTATACGAAAAGTTAATGATCTAAAAAATGATTAGAATTAAAATCAGAAAACGTTGATCATCGACGACAATGCTAATTTACCGATTTAAATATTTCCAATGTCAACGGAAACAAAATCCACGCCCAAATTAATGTCGGGCGTTTTAGCCTTTCCCTCAGTGTAATTATCTTTCTCCTACATGGAATCGACATGTTCAACCAATCCGACGAATATAAGCGAATTTGTAGCGCTTCACTAGCGGACAGAACAAGATTTCCAAAATAGCATGGCAAAAATATGCGGAAAACGGTACATATGATGTATGTCACGTAATGGGCGTACTGATCGAGGTCGTGGTCGCCTAATTTGGAACGGGCGACCTGTGAAAATGATTTGTCAATTAAGCTTTTAGTCTTGTGCATACCTTATCCGATGGTCATACCAAAAAGGACACCTGGAATGCATTAGCGGTGATAGTAATACCGACCGTACAAATTTCCACAAAAAATGGACAGTTGAAGGATTTTTGAACGTCTTTTGTGAGGCTAGCCCATTCAAAAAAATCAAAATTTTTATTTGTCACACTGATGAAACGACTCACACTCACTTGATGATGTAGTAGTGGGTCCTAACGTGTCCATCGATCAATTTCTCGACAATTGCCGAGCTTTTTTTGTCTTTCTGGGAAAAGTCGGCATTCAGTTTCTGTAGTCTCATTCCGAGAATTTCTAATTGACATCCAAGAACGGTCAGAAAGTAACACGGAAACAATTCACATGCGATATTGACGTTGACGGCATAAAACATTCCATAAAATTGAATGGAGTGCACAATCCAAAAGTCTCGATTATTGTGTTCCCAATCAAATGGATACCAACCAACGAACGGTAATTCTGGTTCTTTCTGCAGCATTACACGCCAGGAAACGAAAGTTATCGTCAAATTACAAATGAACGCATAAAAAACGGTAAAAATGAAAAATATTCTCAGCTGCTTGTTAGCAAACTCCTTCTCTTCGGGGCCTAACAATTGAAAATTGTGAACACGTTTCAAGCAACTGTACAATTTTCTTCTGTTCACATAAAAGTTCATGGTCTTCACAAAACACACAGAAGTTGGAATCGCTACGGATAATGCGTCTGTTGCAACGGCCAAATTATCCGACAAGACGACACCCAGGTCTAAGAAGGAGATCCACGATGCCAATACAAGAAACGTTGAGAACGTATGAATGTGGTGAAGTACTGCTGGCTTCTCATGGTACCAAACTCCGTATAATCGAAACACTGTTGTCATGTACGTATCCGCAGATGATTCTCCGAAATTCATCATTTTTAACTTCAACCGTATCGGACACATGATCAAATATTGAAAAAGCAGCCCCTTTTATTCAATTCGACGGTATTTTCTTTTCATTCAAATTGTGGGAGTGTTCACGTAACACTACCGTACTCTATTTAAACTTCTGATTTAAAAATTAAAATTGAGAGTTTCAATTTGTAAAGAACTCGTCTTTCATTTTGACCGGTGAAATTGCTCCAATAATTTCGATCCAATTTATGCTATTCTTTCCACATACGATATCCACTTTGTTATCTGCATACACATTCGTACGTACCCTAATGTTATACTCATGTGTTGTATACTCGGAATTTGGATTGAAATTGTTGGATCCTACAAATGCTTTCCACAGAACGTTGGAAACAAAAACCGGGTTAACTGTGGTGTTTTTACGCGTGATTTGTGAACAGCATCTATATTCTATCGTATATGTAGACGGCTAATATCACACTTTACAAATAACTTTTTCTATTGAAATTGTGACCGGACAAATTGCCTGGCAATTATTGTCATTAGTCACTCACCTCACCATTCGGTTTAAGTCAGTCTAAATGACATAATCAGTACTTTAATAATAGCTACATTACGTTAAACTTTCTTTTTGCTGTTATAACAAGCACTGATTAAAAAAAAAAAAAAATCAAAAACGTGCGGTCAATGGCCATGTCCCTATTTTAGTATAAGACTAAAAAAACATTGTTTTCTATTTTCGAGGCAGATGTTGAAAATTGCCCATTTTGTGATTAAGTGGATAGGGCGCATAAAGACTAGAAAGTGTAATATCAGTCAGTGGTTACTGTTACACGAAACACCAACGTCAATCTTAAAAATGATACCATTAGATGGCGTTGCATATGATTGTAGGTTCTCAAACTCATGGAAACCAAGCCACAAATTGCAATTCTGATTTCTACAGTAGTAGTGCACGCAGTAGATGCTATTTGCAACCCTGGATTATTCTATAGTCTGTAGTGGGTGCGAATAGTCAGCAATATGAACTATTTGTTTTCAATGCACCATTTGCATCCCAGGTGCAGATAGAAAATATTATGCTATTCGCCCCTGACAAGGACAAATCTACTTGGAACACTTAACTCTTTGTATGAGAAAATATAAAACTTACATCTGATGCAACATTTAATTAATAAGTTAGTTTACACAAGGAAAATCCAAACTGTGTCTGATAGTTGCACACATTTCTCTCAGGGGGCAAATAGTATATTGAAGGCTACTTACTACCGGAGGCAAATAGTCACTAAGTTGTTACATTTCGTAGCTGTTTCTTTGTTTTGAGACTTAACTAACAGCCATTTATTGTCAATATCATCAGCCTACACCACTGGATTAATGTGACTTTCGAACCACGCAAACTTATGGACAAAAGCCCAAGCTGCGATCGCAGTATACTCTTCAAAACAGGGCCTATTTTTGGAATTTTTTTTCCCAATTTTTTGCCAAAAATTACGAACGACCAAAAGCCAAATTTTTCCACGAACGGTTTTGGCAACTCCTGTATCAGCCTTGCGTTTTAACTGACTCTCGATTATTTCTTGACTTGACACTATCAGATTTCAAATGAAGACGAGCATGATTAATTTGAAAGATGAGAGCGTCAATAATCAAACAAAATCTATGAGAGCCGGCTAAAACATAAGGCTGAGCTCCGGAGTTGCCAAAACAGTTCGAAATTATGGAAAAATTCGGTTTTAAACGTTCGCAGTGAAAATTTTTGGCAATTTTTTGGAAATTTTGAAAAAAAAAATCCAAAAATAGGCCCTGCTTCAAAATTCCAAGCAAGGATATGCTTTCGAAAGCTGTTACTGTTGCGATAATCAGCTGCTGAAAATATTCTGAAATAGCTCATTGTTACCAGTAACAGAACACCCATAATCTATAGTATGGTTATTACAATATGCTGGGTGGTAAATTATTGTTTCGGTTGATGATTGTTTCACCTCACGTAGCGTTGACTATAATTATCCCATTTAGGCCTTTGCAGCATTATAATAAAGTTTTGTTTAAAAACTTTCCTTTTCATTAACAAAAAAACGGTTTCCTCTCAAATTACCAACGTGAATTAAATGTATCGAATATCCTCTGTCGCAACCCATTTCCATTTCAATACATTTTCCCATCAACAAGTCCAATATATTCATGTATCAAATTCCATTCCAATTAAATTTAAATTTCACTTCACGGCTGTTTAATTATTTTTATTAGATTTGGTATTTTAAAATGTCCAATTACATGGAAGGGGAGCTTGTTGGGAAAAAATGAACAAACCTAAATATTTGTCGCCGCCGAACAATATAGGGGGTGCTATACTATTATTATGCTGTGTGAAATCAATATACTTTAACTTCAACGAACAAAACGAAATTTAAATTTGTTAGCCGAAAAAAACGGAGTGCAAATAGGGAAGCACAAAGTTTAATATTTGGGAAGGTTTCATTGCCACACACAATGCCAAAAACATATTTTACCATGGAACCACGCAGGTTGAAAAATTCGTTTAAATGTTCATAATTCAGTCATCCAACCACCCCAAACGGAAAGACATATCCAAATATATATTCGGTAAAAGTTTTGAGCAAACCTACGATGATTACAACAGGCGGCGGTTGGAATGATACCGAGTTTATGACTCATATTTCGAGTATGAAAGTTTTACACATCGAATGCTTCGGGGGGCATTTATATAGATGTTTGATGATTGTTTTTCACATACATTTATATACAGCACCACCCTCACTCTTTACATTTCTCATTCTCTTCGTCTGTGTCTCTCTCCGGACATATTGTGATGGTATCCATATTGCATGGATATGCCATGCATAGACTACCGAAAACCCACAAGAGAAATGGTATTGATTTTCATTGCAAAGCCCCTCGACGTGCTTTGACAATTATAGCCATTTCAAATGTAAATTGTTCCTGTTGGTATTATTCCGAAGAGGGTGGTTTCGTACTTCACCATGTATAAATGCTTGCATTACTAGCATCTACAAACAAATCGATGTTAATAGGTATTACACACTTTGTTTCATTGTACACTGGCGGTATATATACATATCTCCTCTCGTTCATCATCACTGATTTTCCCTTCCATGGCCCACAGAATTGAAATTGTTTTAATTTTCATGAATTCAGAACAAGAATGGGATTGGTGTGGTGTGCAGATCCTGGAAGGAATACAGAGATTTCGACAGTGTTGCATTGTCAACTCGTCTGACTCTGACGAAACCAATGAATAAGAAATGATATCGGATGCAGACGAATGTACGTTACACATGTTGGACTGCTAAAAAAAGGTGCATTTTCATTCGTTTTTATTGTTCGATTTGGAAAGAATTTTAGTGCGCCAATATTATGTGTGTGCACGTTCGTGTAAACATTGATGGCAATTCACTTTGATGGCTCTTGTATCGAACTATGAATGGTAATGCATATGCCAAAATTGAAAATGTGTTTTGGCTAATTTACAGTTCAAACACGTTGCTTGAAATTCGAATTTGCATAAAAAAAATTTCGGATTTTTTCCTTCTTCTTCCATTTGTGATGTTGTGTGCAAAAATAATAAAAAAAAATTCTTAGATTTCATATCAGACACGCAAGTCATATAAATTGTAAATTAAGCTTTTTATTTTCGCGTTGCGTTTTTATGCAAATTATATCCGATAAATTATGCGATTTTATTATCAAAGTAAAGTACACACACACAGGACGGACCGAAAGACTTTCAAATTGAAAGTGAAATGTATTATTAAGTTTTTAAATTTATTTAAGACGCTTTAAAAGGGGTGTATAATATGTATACGCGGTGTACGTATACATATACGTATATAGACGTCTAAGCGAAATGGAATATTTAACCCTCGATCTTATCCTTTTTCGAATGCGGGCCGTGACGTGCGTTTTGGTTGTTTGGAAGGAATCTACTTACTTCTGCATGGCGAAACTTTTATTATGGAATAGTCTTACGATCGGTTGGAGATACCGTAAACGAAGTGGATAAAAAACGTTTTGCATTAAAGCTAATGAATTTATTGCGATGAAAGCTGGGACGACACCAACAACTTTTATGTTAGTTTGCTTTTTGTTTAGTTTTCTCAGGAAGTTACAATAGAAAGCACACCTTCTTTTCTCAGCTTAAGAAACCATTGTAGCGTTACTAGTAGAGAGAGACCAACACAGTGCGCTGGTAACAGTAGCTAGTAGACGTATTCACAGCAGAAATGATGGAAAAAGGACAGAGAGGGTTAATATGTTATTTCCACGAGATCAATTCCATTTTACGTCACAATCATATAGACACGTACGGAGATAAACATACAAAATCGCTCTGCACTCAAAAGAAAAATCTTTCGCAATGTCCCATTTACATCCCTAGGGAAACACTGTGTTGGGTGAAACATAAAAATGGTAATCATTACAGTGTGGAAGGTTAGGAAGAGGAAGAGTAAAGTATAGAGAACTTGTGCTGCACTACTACTCCACTCCAGGTCAAAGCATCTCAATACTCTCGTTTCTGTATCTCACTGGCTAGCAGTATTGATGGTTCACATCGAGCCTTTTGTATTTGGCTATTGAATTAGCGTTGAATGTAATAGTTATTTTACTTTACTAGTGAGGTAATGTGGCCTTTCCCTCACTAGTGAAGACCCTTTCACTCGCTCGTAAAGTAAAACGCCATACTTTACACGTGAAACAATTTGATATCTCGTATCACGATGAGTAAAAGTACCTCGGGCTGAAGACCTCGGCAAGCCTCGACTTCTTCGTGACAAGTATGTAATATATATTGTTCAACGAGGGAAGAATATTTGGAAATTTCATTTCGAGGGTGACCAGAGCGTTGCAAAGTCCACAAGTAAAAATAGAAAAATAGTTTTACTTTCGAAAAGTGATACGTCGGCAGTCAGTACATTCAAAAAAAAGGCGTCTTGTATGTCCATTCCACGAAAGTCTAAGCTGACCTTCTATATTTTAATGAGAATAGGAGAGTGGCATGCTAAAGGGCACTGAGAAAAAAGATTACGTCTGACACGTATAAAGTGTGGTAACGGTACACCAGTCACGTATGCGTACTTACACACAACAAGTATTTCCATACATAGTCTAGTCACTGTATAATATACGATGACTAAGGTCATAAACCACATATTATACGTGTCAGACGTAATCTTTTTTCTCAGTGGGTGTCAGTTTAAGAAAAAGGTTTGGAAATGAACTCCAGAAGAGATGAAGGCTTTCACAGATCCGCAGTTTATTCTGGGTTTTTGTTGACATAGTCCTGGAATCACAGAAAGTTTCAAATTTCTTCTCGTAACGATATGCGTTTAAAAAATTGTACAGTCCTGCTTTGGACAAACCGTTAGTAACCGATAAAAATTTTCATCTGCACAAAACGCAGATCTTGAAGGTGTTTCTTAACTGAATGTGATTTACCATAGGAAGTTATTTAAAAATCAGAGTCATTGTTCTCAGCTTTATACAATAAGTAAATAACAATTTTGGAAGTTAGGTTGTGTAAACCTCTCGTAAATTGTAGTCCTTGAAATACAAAAATAATTACCGAAAATTTGAAAGCGAAAATGTGAGTTTAATTTAGGTATACACTTTGCCACACCATTAACAACAACAACTCCCCACATAAACAGAACCTTTGTCACATCTTTGTGAAAGCGAATCAACGGTAAATTAGATTGGTATTTCATAAGCTTATTAATTTGATTTATAAAAAGCGAATCTCATTATTTTGAAGTGATTTTTCTTCGTTATTAAATCTTCAGCACCATTTGCTATTCCTGTTGAACGTCTTAACTGTACTCCAGTTACGCATAAACATTAGCATAACCACCACGTCCTAATAAATTCATTCAATTCGCAAAGGTAAACCAAAAGCAAAATAAAATTCCATTCCGACCGAACGTTCCCCGCACTTTATGTGTGTATAGTCGATACATAAATTTGAATATAAAGTAGACGCAAAAGAAAAATAATTGGAAAACATTTATCACTTTCCTGGTTTCTTTTTAGACTTTTTTTCTTCTTACAAGAAATTCTTTTCTGCGGTAAACTTCACTATATGTATATTATCAGCCCGACCTATTGATGTGTATACAGCGGTGGCTAAAAAGTGATGTTGACAATAAATTTTCCCTGGTTTTGAAAGTTTTCCAATTTTTCTCTCTTAAAAAAACCGGAAACAAATTCAGTTTCATGGAAACAAAATTAAAAAAAAAAGTTTCTTTACGAAGAAAAACGTTACATAAATCAACAAACGAAAGTATTGTGTAAAGTTCAACCTTCATCTCAATTATCAACAGCAAAAAAAGTCTTTCACAAAAGTTACAGTCAAAAGAAAATCAGGGAAAACTGTCAACATAGCGAAAATTGGGAATATCACAATATTATTCTCGTGATATTAAACCATTTTAGTGAATCTTTACAATTATTTCTCGTCACCATTTTCTCCATTTTATACTCCAAATATCCACAGCTCCTCTGTAATCCATTTCATTTTTTCTGGCGTGTGCCATGCCATATATACCTAAGACACCCAATATGTAGTTACTCGCGTTACAGTTAGTGTATTTATCTTTAAAAAAAAACTCTGTCTGTCTGTATAAAGAGATGATAGTAGCGCGTGGTAGATATTCCCAAAAGTAAACGAAAAACAAACTGAAAATAGATAGAACGCAAATAAAAGCCATTTCAGCTATTCGTTGCGGTGACTGGTGTGTGTACTCCTCATGTTTGCCGAATTCATTGCATACTATACTACTACAGCCTGCGGAACGTTTTAAACATCCATAGCATTTGTACAGTAAAATTGGGTTCGTTTTTTTCCGTTTTTTCATGAAAGTTTCAACTCTGACATAGTTCACCGCCAATTATTCTCAAATATTTGTGTTAACCCAACCGACTATTGGGACTATTTTTACCAGTTTATGTAACAATGATGAAATTCATTGAAAGGAGTAATGACTTGTAAAAAGTTTTAATTGGAAGTTAGGATCGTTATGTGTATTCTGTTTAAGGTCTCGTATGAACCGTCAACTAATTTTCACACGTATTCGGACGTGTTTCCTCAGACCTGATTAAAACATAAATCACACAACTCTGTAGATGCTAAACCACTTTTACAGTTTACGATAGAATTATCTGGAAGACCTTTACGTATTTAAACGTGTCATATCTCTTTAAGGATTACTATACCGCATATAGGGTCATGATGATCCACGAAAATAACTGTCAGAACTAAAAGCTCTCATACGATGCAGTGCCACAACTTAATCCTAATATCCAGAGCAAATTTCTAACAACATTGTGTCCGACAACGATACCATCAAATATCAGAAAACAATTAAAACCGAACGGGAGGCAAGCTAACTATCTCCTCGAGAAAAAATCGATACGTTGGGGGTATCTCCACATATAAATATATCTCTTTCTGTGCAAATAGTGCATATAATAACGTGTTAAGTAAATGGAGTTCATCGGTTTCGAGTAGGATATGTGCAGCGGGTTGTTTTCGTTGAATGAAAACTGTACCCAGGAATGGGTTGTTGGAACAATTCAAATTATTGTATGCTTTAGTTTCACATTTATACCCACCCAAAAAAACGATATAGAAATACAACCCACAGTGTCCTCCATTCCCACGAACCATCCAGCCGTAATTCCAGTTCTTCCGAGCACGTCGTGCTGTATTACATTATATGGGGCGTTGCTTTCGGTGGAAATAACAAAAGTGGTAGAATTACGATGATAAATTTTATGTGGTGCCGGATAGAAGAAAGGGTTGCGAATGTTTTATGGCAAACTTCTTGCGGAGGTTCTGAAGGAACGAAACTACAGCCATTTTAGAAAAGTTACAATCGCACATGGGATGGGAAAGCAACGTTTTTTTTTTCAAGTTTAATATTTTTAACGCTGACGGTGGTATGGTGGTAAGTTCGGTTATGTATGTGAAAGAACATTAGAAACAGAATATTTATCTGAAGTGCAGCTGAACATTTTATAGACTGAAATGCGAGGGGTAACTCACTTCTAGATTAAATGGATTAAATGGATTAAATGGTATTAAATGGATTAAATGGATTAAATGGATTTAATGGATTAAATGGAATAAAAATTGGATTAAATGGATTAAATAGGAAAAAAGTTCATTTTACCAAATACTGTAAAAGTCTTAAAAATTGTTGATTTTGATCGAACCACGTACTACAACTCATACTACATGTTAAAAAGCGAAAAAATCCACTTTTAGGAGTTTTTGGTGTAAAGTGGATTAAATGGATTAAATGGATTAAATAAATTTAATACCATTTTTCACAAAAAAATTTTTCCTATACCTCACGAGTACTTAAACGAGCTGGGGATCGTGCAAATCTATTTTTCGCAATTACTTTACAAATTTTTCAGGTGGGTAGCCTAATTATTTCGGTAAAACTATAAAAATTTTTTTGGATTAAATGGATTAAATGGATTAAATGGATTAAATGGATTTAATGGATTAAATGGATTAAATGGAAGTGCGTCACCCCTCGCTGAAATGACTTAGGAGGTGATAGCATCCCCACATATAGACCAGGTGGAAAATTAAGTTTCATGTTAAATTGCGCTAGTATCATCAGCACGAATTAAAATGTTAAATGTTCCAAGCCGTTACAGCTTCATGAAATTTTAATCGGAATACAACAAACACGACAATGTCTGTGAAATTTTTGAATAAATTTAACTCGTCGTCGCTCGGTTGATTCATAAATTTAATTTTGTCGGAAAATTTCGAAGAAAATATGAATTTCTGAATATAAAACAGGCTTTGATGCTGCTTTCCGATTGCGGATCGCATACGAAATGTGTGGAACAATACGAAACAAGCGAAATCAATTTCCATTTGAATTTAATATTTTGCTTGTGTACACACAGTCAGCAAATGCGAAATGATGTGGCCAACAGACGTATTGTTTCTGTACAAAAGGCCTTATGTAATTCATGATATTTCCGTCGGTATCCCATGAATATTATTAAAAAATGTTTCCAGAGAAAAGTTATAGTTGTTGAGGGGAATTGTCTGGATGAAAAATAAACAGACGAGAAAGGTACTTGCGTTATGCGCTACAATATTTAGACAAATAAATCAATGTAAAAGGAAAATATTTACTTTTTTGCTTGCACATGGAAAATGAAAAGTTTTTCTCGAGATGTTCTTACGAACGAGAAAACGTTCTTGAATTGAGCATTCCACGTGAATAAGCTAACGAATAAATATTTGAGTATGAGAAAAATGACAGCAGTGTTTCCACACCGTTAGTTGCCATCAGACTGTGCAGAAATTATTTGTTTTGTATTATCGATACAGAGCGAATTCGAATTGAATGATATATTTTGCATACTTCCGCGAATTTATTTCCATTTCTTCGTAATAAATTCATCACTTGATTGCTTAACTTTTCATGTACTGTTCACGACCTTCGACTTTTGTGAACTTCGTCATTGTATATTCGGGTGCATATCGAGACGGAAATTCATTTATTTCTACGATTTTTCACCTTGTTCAAATTTTCTTTTATTTTTCTCAAATTGACAAGAAATGTCTCGTGTATCTGCATCAGTGCTTCCAATACAGGTGTCATTATGCTGCGGATGAAGGTGGAAGGAAGAGAAATATATCTCTATTCAGAAGCACACTTGTATTATCGATGAAATATACTTTAACTCGAGTCAACTTACAAAGTGGTGCAAAGAGAAAACTAACAAAGAAAACATCGAAGAAAGTTTAAATTTTGAATCAATTTGTGCAATTTTCTTCCACTTACGTAAAGAATTCTGAACAATCAACAGTTAAAGTCAGGTAAAGTCAATCGCATTTTTGTCGAGTTTGCTTCAACAGCTTTACAAACTGGTCCACTCATACAGTAACACTGCTTATACGTGTTTAATAAACGTGTTGCAAAACCGTTTAAACGCTTTAACTTTACGGTCGACCACCTTGCATTACAACTTATGAAGGAAAGTTATCATGTATACTCAATATGACAAAGTTTATTTTGATTGTGCACACAGCAGGTACTACATTTGGTCCAATGTTCTCCCGTATTCTATCAAATCTTTTTATGTTTTTCCAGAGTTTTCCAAAAAAATATTTTCTTAAAAATTACAAGCAGAGGCAGTGAAATTTCAGCATGAATTTGCCTCAACTGTTTTTCATCTTATTTCCTACACACAATCAAAACTGTTTGAACGTCTTTATATAGTTTTATACGCGCGTGCGGGTAGCAGCTTAAATGGATCAGCTGCACAACAGCTGTAGCAAATTCATGCTGAAGCTTCACTACCTCTGACTGAAGGAAAATTTAGAAATATTACTTCCTAAAAAAAATTCCTGTCCCTCGATCGTCGTGTGGTTTGTGAGAAATTAAGAAAAAATCCGAATTACAGTGGAGCTAGGATCAAAAATTGGTTGACCAAAGCATCTTCCTCAAAAAAAAGTGTTCTAAAAAATGCGATGCAAAGTCGCACAGGGACTGTTCCAGGAATATTTTTGATAGCCTATTACAAGGACTGATACAAAGTCTCATGAGTTTCAAATGGAAGTAGAGGTACTGTTGATAGTAACTAAAATACGCTGATTACGCTGGTGATTCCATGCGATCTTCATTCTCTCTAGACACTTGTCGATTATTTCTTCTTCGTGAATTTTTACATTTTTCTCGTTTCCTTTTTAGTGAATCCAACCGGTAGAAATTTGTATGAAATTTACCTGTGTAACGTTTACCGGTAAATTGCAAACCAATTTTTACCAGCTGGATTCACAACTGATTTAAGAGTCATTGTGGTTTTTGTTACTCCACATTTTGTTATTTCGTACCAAGTTGCCAGCGTGTATCCAATAAAAAATCAGAAATTAAAATGTCGATTTCCTCTTTTGTTAAACGAATTGTAAGCCACAACAGCTCCGACGTCATCTAACGAGCCATTGAAACATAAAAAAAATGTTTCACACAAAGTCATAAAAATTGAACTTTACATGCCACATGCGTCGAAAGCCATCCTTTTCATGTTTCAAGCACTTTCGACTTTTTGTAAAATCCATTACATAACTCGTTTTCGTGTATTTATTGACCACGACTACGCATCGGATCAACAAAATTCACACGAAAACTGTGCTTGTCATATTTTTATACCTAGTCGTGTAATAGTCTATTTATGCAACTCAGCATCATAATGTTTGAAAATTGCGTACTTTAGATGCCTCTGTTGCATAAAACGTTATATGAATCTCGGTGCCAAATACTTTATTAGGCTCACGATGTGCCTAATAAAGTACTTTGCACTCGATGGCATTAATAACTATTTCATCGAAATATGGGACGACTGGCAACCCTGATGACCCATATATGTATATTATGCACTCGACAGACCACAGCAATCAAGCATGCAAATCGTGCTATTCAATGAAATTATGCAATAAGGACTCGATAAACTATTATTAAAAATAAATCGATAAATGAACCGAATGCCCATGTTGCATGGAATGATGACGAAAAGTCTCGTTATCGTTTCACAATTACATGAGCATCGTTCAAATATTTAACAGACGAAAATTATTCGATATGAAACATGGACTTTGTTTTATAATAAAACACACAGAACACTAGCATTGTGTATAATTGTCTGCGTTCTACATAGACTATAGGCTATATATACCCAAAATTAATCAATTTATCTCCATACGAAGTGTATTATTCATGTAACCAATATTTCGATGGGGGGCCATATGGAATTAATGGCATAACACTTCAAATTGTGTTGTAATGAAGTAACTTAGGAACTATGTTTGTAGTTTAACAAAACGATTTTAAAATAGACCGATGACCATTGGGAAATTTTTGATCCATTTAAGAATTAATAACGTAGCACCACGTGTGCTCGAATTAAACTGCACGTTGCACATATAGACAAAGTTGCAATTAATTGTGAAAATGGGGCTGAATGTGTAGGAAAAACCTTACGTTTTTTTTCTCCGTAAAATAACCAGCATGAAAATGAACACACCAGTGTTGTACGTTGTGGGAGATAATTAATCGTAGATCGTATCCCTAATGTGCATCTATATTATACAATAATTAGGTGATAGACAATGCACAACAGACGATAAATAGGAATTTATAATGTTGCCTTTTAACGTAACTATTATAAATCAACGGTTTGCCACACAAACTATGGGCAGACTAACGATAATAATTTGTTATAAATGGAGTGTAATGTCACCCTAGCGATGATGACGTGCAGGGCACACATTACCGTAAATCATAAATGTCTGATGTACAAATATGTATAAAAACCATATTGAAATATATTTATCGACTCTCTAATGAGACTATAATTTTCCCATTCGTCGCTCGCAAACGCATACTTTTTTTGTATAAACATTTCCAGCAATCCTTTTGAGCTTTTAATAATTTACGATGGTGAAATGCCTGTACTTTTTCACATTGAAAGAGAAATGTGGGTCGGAAAATATCAGTTTGAATGGTGGAAAATGCGCGCCCGATTTAAAACAAAAACACCATTCACAGTGCTCGTTACGTATGCATATAATCTGAAACTGTTTCCAACTAAAAAAAAGCAATTTAAAATACTCGTTAACCTACATAACGTACTCTAAACTCAAAAATGCTCCAACAAAACAATAGCCACTTGAGAATACTGTAGTATCCACTTCCAGAAATATGACTTTACGGTTGGAAGTCCTCAATTATTTCGCTTTAAATGCCATCATTTCATATTTATAAAGAAAGTTTTTTTTTTAGATTTTCGTTTTATTTGAATGCTAAAATGGGTATAGTTGTAGAGGTAGTAAAAGGTTGTTGAGAGTCTGCTGAGTGCGTTTGCTTTATATTTTTTAGTTGAATTAATTGTATGTCGTAAGCGTGTGCTAATTATGATAACATAGGGAGTAATGAATTGACTTTGTTTATAAGGATTGAAGGCAATTAAATTAGCCATTAGTGCTAGTGCTTTCTCATCGACACAAAGAAAAGTTTGGAGAGAAGGGTCGCATACTTCTTCGATTAAATGGAGTTTATTTAAAATATTTTTGAAACCATATTTTAACACGACTCAATATTTTTACAGTTGTGTGACACACTGTCAGGTGTCAGTACCCTATTTAGAGTACCACTCATGCTTGAAGTGCGTTGCACCACTGGATTTTGTGAAAAACATTTTTAAGACTTCAATTTTCTTAAATTCAGTGCAACTAATGCTAAACGAAGGAATACGTGGTTTTTAAGTACGGAATTTCAGTTGGACACATCCCACGGAATGTACACGCAATTTATAAACTGAAAAGTCTAGTCCTTCGTATGTAAACCCGACATGTAAGTAAATCATTAACAATTGTCAATTGCTCAAAAAAGTAAATGATTGTGAGTGTGACTGTTCTGGGAGAATCCAAAGAAATATTGTCACGTTTTCGTTAAATGTATTTTGAAGCAAATGTCGAGCGGTTCATTGAACTCTAAACGATTTCCTTTGAAATACAATTTTTGTATAAAAATCTATAAAGTCGAGGGTTACGCAGCACATTCCAATGCCACCTCTGCTTAATGAACTAACTTCGAAGTAAAAATTCCATCTAATCGTCGTTATACAAATCTATTAAAATAGCATTTAATTGAAGACTATGAAGACTACGTTTTCAAAGGGAATAAATGGCTACACCATCAATTACAACCATTTTCCAATCGTGTATTTGAAATACCTTCTTTAATTAATGTCCCTAGTATTGAGTGAACACACACACACACAAATACAAATAAAAAAAAACATTTTTGTGTGCAACCTAATAAATTCTTTCTCAAGTCATTTAATTTGAAGCGATCCTATTATTAAAATATTTAGAACAGAAATAAAATGGAAGATTCAAACATGACCTTTGTATAGAATACCCGCACGAATTTACAGCAAAATTTAACGTTTTCCGTGTTTTTGAACTCAATGTTTCATGTTGATGTAGGAGATGTGGTAGTAGGGTTATAACTTTAGTCGTTGAAGGTTATACTTTAGTGATAGACTGAGCGACAACAGTTGACTGTCTAGTCTAGATAATGAATTTAGACTCAATCCACCGAACTTTTTATAAACGACAGACATGCGTATCGCGATATGATCAATAAGGAAATGATCTTCAAATGTAATAGATTTTTCGTACAATTCTATTACATTCATATTAAATTTTATCATAAAATTATTAATGTCAGAGATCTATTCACCTGAAAATAGAGGGCAACGAATGAAGTACTGAGGAAAATTGTGGTGCCTCTACAAGCCAACCGACGTTTCCCACGGATCTGTTACGCTTTTTGTTGGATACAAATCTTTTACTTCATCAGTTTTAGCACAACATTTTTGTATGAAAGACAAGATCTTACCAAATATTTGTCGAAGAAACATATCAATAGAATTCATACTTGATCGAAACGTCCGAACAACAAAAGTTCGACGAAACTTAATCGTTTCGAATCGATCGGGTATCCAAATATGTCTCGTGTCAAACGTATAAACGGATACATTCTTGAACCAAAATGTTTTTTTTCCTTCGTATTTTGTTATAATAAATTAAAAAATTCCAAAATAAATGAAATCACGTAAAAGGGCAATGAACAACAAAATAATTAAAAAGTAGGGATCACCATCACCATGTTGTTATGTTGTACACTAGGATACAATACGTCCGTGGTTTTTTTTTTCTTCTAACCATTTTTTGATTTATTTTTCGATGAAATAAAAAAACGGTCAGAACATTCAAAATCGATATGAATTATGGTGGCACGTGGTAATGGGGTACGGCATTAATTTATATTAGGGATTTATTGGCCGAACGAAAGTGATTATTTATTAATTGAAGGTTTATATATTATATTGGAATTGGACGCATGGTTATGTGTTTTCATAAATTACTATGTGGAGCATGGATATATATTACATACCGTAATCATTATGTCTAGACGCTTGAACAGTTTTCCAATGATAAAATGATTATAAATTCATGGTAAACATATGGTGTGGTGTGGTTGTTGTAATAATTATTATCATCATTTAACCGAGCAATTTGACAACAGAGGAAGGCTGGAACACAGACAATTTGGACAGTAATGTTCAATGGTGGTACATAACAAAATGTTCGCACATAAACGGAAGTAATTATTCAAGCAATTATCCGACTAAGGTAGATTAGGCACTAACCTCCAATGATCACAAAATCGATAGAACGCCATTCTTCTTATTTATTTATAGTTACAATGGACAGGCCCAATTATACATTCGTAAGTAACAATGGTTATTCGTTGTTCATGAAGAATTCCTTGGAAACTAAGATTCGGAACCGATAAAATTCATGAAAAGTTACGATTTCTCATCATGGCCATCAAGTCCTTTGGATCGTCCCCCACTTTTTCTCAACATTCTCGTAATTTTCCTGCATTTTTCTAAAAACGTTTTTTAGGACAACTGGGAAAATTTTCAGAAACAACAGTGCCTCTATGACACTGTATTCTATCCATCTACGCACCTACGCACTGGTTATTTTGAGCCGATGCCATGGACGAACATTGTTAGTGATGCAGACAAAACTTTTGAGGCAAAACTATTCTACTCCAATTGTTATACCAACTACTGTTGTAAGTGTTCTCTTTCGTGGTATTTTTAAATTCAAACTTTCACAAAGAAGAATAACACGACTTTAATAATAGACAGTATCGAAAAAGCCACTGACGCAAAAACGATTTGGTACTTGAGACGTCACGGGTACTATGGTCATTACCACATTGACTAAAGAGGAATTATATTAACGAGATGAGATCTCTGGTCTTAGTAAAGTATCTTGAACAATATACCTAGCCAGTTCAGTTTTTGTTCTTCTTTATATAAACTCTCCAGGCTCTTAATAAATCATGCAACCATCCTCTTTAAAGAGACACTAAAGCAATAAATTAAATGACTTTGAACAATGACAAACAGAAATCTGAATAGCTTTTTTCGAGTGGATAATGAAAGTTCTCTGAGTGCGTCAATTATAGCTCGGAAAAGAGAAAGTATATGCAAATCCATTTCCGTTCTTTGTTTTTCAAATTCCGCCTCGATTACCATACTCAGTTGAATGAAAAATCATGCACAAAAAAATGTTCTGTCCCGAAAAAAGGTTTTTTTTCCCTCTTAGAAAAACATAGCAAGAATAATAAGGTAAAAGTGGTATGCTAGTTGTGTATCATTTCGTTGTGCATATACATAATACAAATCGACTTTTCTCAACTAGAAAAATTTTAATATAACCCCATCCTATTTGATATACGACTGAAAATTTATCTACTCCTTTATGTGCTCATAGTACGTTCAAAAAATGTATAACATGTCTACCATAGTAAGAGATAAGATGAGATAATATTTTATATTAGGAACACGGCTACATGAATACCCGGCTTAAGGACGGTAATAAGAAATATGTGTACACATCTAGCTTCCGCAATAGCTACATGAGTTTATTACGAATAAGTATACAATCTAAACGGTATCGCCGAGCATAGAAATATTCTCATTCGTAGCATCATGCCTTTGTGTGTACATAAATATTGGCAATGCTATTCTGGAGCTTCGTTTTATGTGTAAAATGGGCTGTGCAAGTAGTCATTTGGGTGCGTGAGAAATGAGCTTTTATGTAAATAATGATAATAAAAGGAAAAAAAGGAAGAAATGAAGTTTACTAATAAAATGCGGCTTTTATGATGGGAATGGGGTGTTGCCTGTTGCCCCATAAATCATGGAATGTTTTTTTTAGCTTTCTGATTAAAAAAATTCCATTTTGGTATGCAAAGTATTCGGAAGAGTGGAAAGGTGTGAACGTGCAAAATAAAAATGGTAAAAATCGATGTGCTGTGCTTTGTTCACTAATGATATTTATATAAAAATCAATGACGAGTTCAAAGTTCGAGCTTTATTACCTGAACATTTCTGTTCGCAGTGGGAAAGTTTTAGACTTCAGAACGAAAAAATGTTGTACACAATTCGGAGATGATGGCCCACTCGGCCTACAACCTAGAGATCCTAAAAACATCTATCACTAGGTTATTTATGACATCGAGTGCAAAGTACTTATTAGGCTCTAGACGTTTAATTGTTGATAAGACATAAGACATCTAGAGCGGTGCGTCTAATAAAGAACTTTGCACCCAGATTCATACAACGATTTATGCAACAGAGTCACCTTAAGTTTGCAAATTGTGATTATGATGCTGAGTTGCATAATGGTTATTTATGAAACGAGAATCGTATGAAGGTATTTTATCGCACTAGATGTCGATTGTCAACCCGAGGCGAAGCCGAGGTTGACAAGACATCGTGTGCGATAAAATACCAGCATACGATTCGTGTTTCATACAACGTTTTATGCAATTCTGTGAGAGAATTCCCCAAGACTACAAAACAAAATTTTCACTAAAAAAACTGAAACTGAAATTGACATCTACTGAAAAACAGTTCTAACAGTATTCATAACAGTTGTTCTAACAGTATTCATGACATTTGATGAATATATGATTTGATTATGATCGTGTCGATGTATTTTGGGTGCGATAAATTTTTTTTCGCACTGATTTTTGGATGAAATAAAACTGGTTCATATGACACTGCACACAGGCTGCGTAAGTACCGTGTTCGCTCACTGAATTGCATAAATGTCACTTTTCTCAATTTAGTGATTTTGTTGCCTCTTTTGATAGAAACGTACACTCGGTCACTAGTGCCTAAAAAAGCATTTATCAGTGATAAATTTTATCACTCAGTGGCATAAATAACTATTTCAACACTGTGTTGAGAAAAAGTTTTTTCTGAACTAAATGACGAAAAAAAGAAATTTTTTAGGGTTTTTTTATGTACGTATTGGGTACCAATATTTCGATTTACTATGAAACAAACATTCACGAGTCGGCTGCTAGGAATTTCGCGCCACGTCATTCACAATAATTGACAAAATGACACATTTTGTATAAGGAAAATGTTACTTTGAGGGTTATTGTGACTGACGCGGCGCGAAATTCCTCAACACCCACGAGTCGATGGGAGAAAAATACGAATTTTTAAAGAGCGACACCTGTACAGATGACAACTGTCACATGCTTCTAAAAAAAAGAGATGTGCTCACCAGGTTAATCAAATGTTAAGCGGTGTGGCCATTTTCGATTATAAAGTGAAATGAGGGCTAACCTCCAATAAACGCGTGTCTAAGATAACACATTGGATAAAAAAAAAATCTAGCGGCCAATAGATCATTGTCAATGTCGTTTGAGCTGTCAAATAAGTTGTCAATTTCACAATGCTAACCTCAAATCGAACAAAAAAAGTATTGGGTTGTGAGATGCCACACAAATTTTCATACATTTCAAGGGGCGGCTCTGCGAACGAAACATCTTTTGAGGTTAACTTTGTGAAATTGACAACTTAGTTGACACTTTTACAGAGAAGAAACCGCTATTTGACACTGATGTATACTTGTCAAGACGAAAAATCCTCTTATTCAATTAAAATGTACAGTCGGTACTTTTACTTCGGAAACGGAACATACATATTTGAGAGTTTTTAGAGTTTTAAAAGTCATCGATGTTCCCAGTCAAAGTGTTTCCAGGTTGTGATATTGTGGCACAAATTTTGAAAATCCTTCAGCGAATTCAAATTTCACGCCAAAATATCATAGACTGGGAAGAACACAATTGACTGAGAACATCGATGACTTTTAAAAAGCTCTGATAAATCTGAAATTGTGTTTTTTAAAGATTAACACACTGCAAATGAACTTACTACACTGATTGCAGTAATAAACCGAGTTTTCTGAAGACAAGTGTGTCTTTTTCGAATATTTTCAGACATTTTCCATCAACTAAACCAAAGTTTGCCCATGGCGCGTATCATAAAATATGAAAAAACTTTTTCTATATTTGTCGTACAGTATTATAGTGCGACACTTCGTTACGACTTTCATCCATTCACACCGTTAGACTCGTCTCGTGTAAATTGTATTTCACCCAATCACTAAACGAGTCTTTGCAATAAAATATTTACGAATTTTATTTTCACAACAAATATTTTCGCAGATATTTTTCAAACGAAGAAATACACCAGAAATGTTCCTTGTTACTCAAACGGAAGATTTTTTTTATGTTTTTCAGATTTTTTTTTTTTACTTCTTATTTCCATCTTTCCATCATTGCAGTCACAGTGTAGTGGATACATAAATTCAAGAGATTCAGAATATGTATAAAAATACGAAAAATACGAAGAAAAAAAAATCACGAAAACGTTACCTTTTGATCAAGATATTTGTGTTTGGTTCGTTACACCTGCTCTTCTTCTTAGCTGGAGGTATTTTTATATGTACAAATAAGAAAACTATAGTTGATATATCTTCGTAAACATTTCGTCGCATATACAATGAGGGAGGTTAAATGTATATTATTGTATCGGTTGTATATAATTCGGTTCGGATGCAAGACAGTTTGAAGAGGATAAGCGATTTATAGGATCGTTGCTAGACAATCAAGTGTCATTGGAAAACAATTTTAAAAAGATTTACACTTTAAGTGAAAGTAATTCAGAACGGTCACGGATCATTGTACACAATAAACCGATTCGGAAACAAAGAACCACGTTCCTTTGTCTGTCTATAACATTTACAAAAGAAATCATACTTCAACAAGGAACATGTTAGAGGTACTGTATTGAAAAGTATTCGCAAAATCACAATTCAAAGAGAGACAGTAACGAAGCGATTGCTTATGATTGTTTATCAAAGGTAATCATTTATCACAAGGCGTAATGTAGGTAATTAAACAACAAAGTGCCAAAGTCCTTCCGGCCTTCTGACAGAATGACAGAACACGCTTGTGCATCTGATATTCATAGCAAATCTTCTATGCGACAACTTATATGAAGATTGAGATAAAACAATTTAGAATTTTGTTTTGAATTGCAAACATTCGCCTTCGGGCCTCTCACAGAGCACATATCCGTAAAATGTGCATACACTTTGGTATCATAATGGGAAGAAGGAAAAGTGCAAACAAAAACCTCACATCAGAAATGGAATCATCCTAAACCGTTGCTGCAACACACATATAACATCGAAAAAAAAGAATTCTGCAAAATCTGAACTCGAGTATTATTTTTGTTAAATGGAGAAGTGAATGCCTGAAGGTACTTGAAAGCAGACAACAAAAAATGTTAAATAAAAGAATTAACCACCTGCTCTTTAGCTCGGCCATTCGAATATGAATGTGTAATGCTCAGATTAAATATCACAGAAATTTATTTTATTTTTTTATTTGTAATTCAGATTTGTATTTTACACGGTTGATATGACTGTGTAAACGACATTTGAACATGATACTCTTCTAATGCTTTGTTTTTCGGATCAAAAGCAATTTACTGCTATGTTTGAAATGTGATAGGCCAAGATTAAATTAACAATTCATTGAAATTATATGCCAGTCAGTGGAGCAATTTACATGACGAATTCCATAGTCTGTCCCGTGTTGAACGAAATTTCGTTTTGAAATAGCTAGAAATCTACAGGAATTGTCTGAGAGCAACGTTAATAGAAACTTTATCTCGTGTGCTATTGGACCGACAGATCATACTTCATATGAATAAAATGCTAATCCATTACGGAACCATGACGCGGCTGAAAAATTTTCGTTTTATGGAAACGAATTGCAAAATGGTAAAAAGTTGAAGCTTAGGTTCCGACATCATAACATTGAACAAAATTTCGCTATCGAATAAAAGGGAACAAAAGTGAATATTGTTGACTCCGGATAAGAGAATTAAACTGAAAAAATGAGTCTCATCCGTCATTAAATACTGTAAAGCAAAAGGCTGTAATTGTAAATGTATCATGGGCTTTAGTTAACTTGTACAGTCTCAGACTCTACCGCGGTTTTTGTAGTCGTCAAGGTGGTGATTTCTAAGATGTAAATAGATATTTACGTCACAAGCACGGAAAAGTTGAAAAGTCAAGTTTTCGTGTGAAGTTTGTTGATCCAAGGCGAAGCCGAGTGCAAATGAAGTAAAAGATTTGAAGACAATATCCTAAAAATACTCAGATCCCATCACATGGGACCTTAGCTCCAATAATAAAATAAAACTACCGATTCCTTGCTGTCTGTGAAAGATTAAACGAAATTGTTTTGTGTAATCAACAATGTGTAACGGGCTTATTTGTAAATTGTCTCTTAATTCATTTTGACACGAAAGCTACCGTAACATAAAAATCGTCTGTTAACTGCAACGAAACCAAAAATAAGTTGTGCGCTCTTAGTGTCTAATTCACTGGGCTCTAATATACGAAGTATGGCTCCTAGGAATTTCGCGAAACGTCATTCACAATAATTGACAAAATGACACATTTTGTATAAGGAAAATATCACTTTGGGGGTTATTGTGAATGACACGGCGCGAAATTCCTAAACACCCGAAGTATGTATGTTTAAAACAAATGAAGTAAAAGATTTTGCTCTAAGTTTAAGACACTGAGATAATAGTTTGAACGGAATACAGAGAAATAAAAGGACAAAATGGATGATCGACTTTAGTGTTAAACTTAGAGTTGTCAAGTTTTGAAGTTGAGACCACTGACAAATCAACAGGACCATCAAACTCTAGCGATTGTCTTAACTTTTTAAAATCTAGGAGTATAGAAGCATCTGCGCTCCATAGAGTGGGAGAATGGAGTTTAGAAACTGAGGGTAAAATCTATTACAATTTAGTACTTTTCTTCATCAAAAGTCAGCTGTCACTGAATTATTTTTTCATGAACAAACTTCACAGCTGTGACATTTCATGGGAATTGAATCAATGTGAAGTTGTTACACAAAAAGATAGTCCAGTGAGATTGAAGTACTATAAAAAAAATGTGGCGCCTCTACAGGCCAACCGACTAGGCGAATAAGAGCGACTCAAAAAATATTTTTATCAGAAAAAATTACAATTTCAGAGAGTTGATGGCCAAAATTGTCCGTTATAGTCCCGAGTCCTGATAAAGTGTCAGATTATTATGTATGCCACAGCTGAAGAGAATTTTATAATGGCCATTTAGCATAATATTCAGCATGTCTCAAGATCAGTCTACCGAAAAGAAATCTCCTTAATTTAATCACTTTCTAACGACAATTTGATCGCATCATCAGATAAGTTTTTTTCGTATATTTAACGTAACATCCACTTTCTTCTAAACAACCCCCCATTGGCAGTAATGTTGTTCTATAGAAAAGAAACTTGGAGATTGTGTCGCAAAAGATTAAACTTAAAGTTGGATGGATAAAAATAAACTTACCAAAAATAACGAAACTTTTCTTTTTCGTGTCTTCAAATATCCATAAAAGTAATCCCAGAATCCCGGCTATCTAAATCATTATCCGACACTTTATATCATCATGAATGAATAATTCATTATTTTTCCACTTAGCATTTGAGTATAATAGACAAAAATCACAAAATTTTATATTTTTCACAGTTTCGTTGGTTCTTTTTACAGTAAAGTACACTACACACATACACACAATAGGTAATAAGAAAGTTTGTTAAATTACCGAAGAAAGTACTTCCTTAACAGTGCTTTTCCAATTAGAAGTTTTCTATTCAACTCAAATGTGCAATTATTCGTGTTGCGTATTCTTAATTGGAAAATTCACAATCGTTTCAATCAATCGTCACAAACGATTGAAAATGTTTGATCTCAGATTATCTCCTCTACGTTTAATCCATTTGATATATCAACGCCAGCTTATAAAATGCAACAATAACTACTACATAACTAACCCGTTGCCGGTTACAGACAATCTACGGTTCACAACGTCCGATCACCACAAATCTCTCAAACCGAATGAGGAGAATGATGGAGAAAGAAATAAAATGCTATGTACCGCATAAGGAATGAAAGTTGATGCGAAGTGCGCTTGCACTATAATTATATTGCTGTTGTGTGTCGTTTCTTCCTTTCTGCATTTCGTTGTGTTGGCGAAAGGATCCACTAGGATTGTTATGTAGTTCATGTTATACATTTGCGATGCGAGTGAATGAGACGGCAGTGGTGGATAGAGTTTTTTCGCCGGTAAAAAAAAACCGTATGAAACAAGAACACCAACAAGCGAATGAGTGAAATATGTTCGGGTTTGAGTGAATTTTGTTGTTTTTTTCTTCTTTTTTTATTTGGGTTTTATATTTAGTTAAACATCACATCACATACGAATACTGTGATAATCTTTCTTAATAATCCCTATGTCCTCATATATCTTGTGTAATAGCGGTTTTATGGATACGTTTGATATGTATCTAATTCGAAAGGGAAAGAATCAATTTCTTGTGTGGATGTTCGGTGTTTGTGTGCGATATATATACATCGATGGGTGTCCTTAGAATTTATTTTCATTTTATCGACATGAACCTGAGGGTGTTTTTGTTTCTGCAGTTTAGTAATTTTATTTAATTGAACACAGCACTAAGTGTAAATGTAGGTATGAGAGCTATCACATTCGATACCAATAACAAAATAAAATAAGAGATAAGACTTCTGGAAGAGCTTTGTCACCATTTATCTTTTTAATTTCTTCTTCTTCTTTCGATTTTCAAAGAGAAATGATATCAGTCTACAAATTGTAAAGGAGTTTCATTTATTAATTAAAAGCATTTAGAAGTCAGTGCGGATTAAACCTTATTGCTCGATCAATTATGAAGCAAAAAGGTTTATCGTTTTGGTGTTTTTCCATCGTTCTTTATAACTACACGTCGCGTATAATCCTCAAAACACAATATCCATTAAGGCTTGCTAGCACAGGTCAGGCCAGGGTGACCCGAAAAGAAATTTGACTTGATTCTGACCTGAATCTTCAGGTTTTTACTTCAAGCCTGAATGACAATTTTATTAGTAGATCTATTGTATCTATTGATACGAGGATAATTGTGTTACTGAGCCCTTGGGTGAGTGACACATTCATCCGAGAAAATCCATTTTTTATCATAATCCGTAGTCTATTATATTCAAAATAGCAAAACAAACAGTGCGTCGAGGAATAGTAGATTACGGAGTAGGAAATCGAAGAAAAAATTGAGAGAAATGCCTCAGTAGGAAAATTTTGTTTGGAAATCGAAGAAAAATGAACAGAAAGGTCTCAGTAGGAAATCTAAGAAAAAATTAACAGAAAGGCCTCAGTAGGAAATCGATGAAAAATTGAGAGAAATGCCTCAGTAGGAAAAGTTTGTTTGGAAATCGAAAAAAAAATTGAGAGAAAGGCCCCAGTAAGAAATCGAAAAAAAAAATTGAGAGAAAGGCCTCAGTAGAAAAATTTCGATTGGAAATCGAAAAAAATAAGAGAAAGGCGGAAGCCGAATGAAGTATTCACACAATCCAAAACAATAATTTACAAACACTGAAAACTTTTTTCGTACTACGTACCAATTTTACCGTTGATTTGGAATGAACATTCCAAAATGGTACCAATTTATTTGGTGAGTTGTACTAATCGTTGGTATGATGTACAAATTAATTGGTACAAGGTATTTACCAATTTGACCGTTCATTTTCATTCCAAATCAACGGTAAAATTGGTAGATTTCACTACCTACATCATGCGTAAGTTGACCATTACACAGCAATTTGAATTCTACGTACGGAATTACTTCTAAAACAATTTTGTGATATTCACAAACTCATTCGTGAGTTTTCGAGCAACAAAATTCAGTAACTGTCTTTTTGACAGCAGAGCTTGTGAATCCGAGCCGAAGACGAACTGAGTTTGCTTTTATAGCGAAACTGTTACCTCATGTAATGCATTAAGTGACGTAAAGTGCACTATCATTCGCTATCATTCGAAATAACTTTTGATGTATCAAAGTCAAGCTAAATCCATGCAAACAATTGAACGTTAAAAATGTTTCAGTTCAAACTGATAACTTTCAAGGTTATCTAATCAGTTCATAAATGTTGAGCAAGTTGCTCAAAGACACGCAAGAGTCCGAGTTGAAAGCTCACAAATGACATGAGTAATGGTTTACTTTCGCATTGGGCAAACGGTAAAGTTTTTACCTCACGTTGATAAGCTTTCGGTGTGTATTATCAAAATCCATACAAGACGGAACATGTCCCATGGGCCCTTATGCTTGTAACCGAAATCGATAAACAGCAACACATAATTATTTCATTCGAATTTGTTACGTTACTCAATAATTCAAATAACGAAAAGGGGTTCATTACCGTCTTTCTAAAATAAGGTGACTGTTTGCCTTTGTTTTTCCATATCGTTGAAGCGTTCCGTCCGTATAACTATAATTTAGTTCAAATGAAGCTGAATTTAAAATTGTATACTCTAGCACTCCAAATTTTAACATCAAAAGGCAATTTAAACCGTCTGCATCTACATTCGCCACTAAATAAAATCAGAGAAAATTCCGAGGCATTACAGTGCATTGCACGTCTGTGAGCAAATTTGGTTATCTACGAGGTGCAAGGTTGTATCAAGCGCCGATGGCAATGGATTTCCCTCGTAGATGAACAAATTATCCCACACGAACGAGAGGCCTTTTACTCAACAAAACAACAAAGCAAAATTTGGCAGAATAAAGTATTATTTATCCCACTAGATGCACACATACGTTGAGTAATTAGAAATACAGCAAACTATTTACAGTGCCAGCAAGCTATTTTCAGTGCCAATCAATGTGCTGCTATTCGATGGCTTTTAGCTACGGCGAATCTAAACGAGTTCATTCACATGATATGAATGTAAAATTCTATTTAGACATCAACAATTGACCATTATTTTCATTCATCATTTTAATTTAAATCAACGTTCGTATTCAAACCAACCTATACCGTCCACTATTTTTTACTAAACAGCCTTGCGCATTCCATTATCCAATTGTTGCTTTGAATAAAAAAATTGGTTTGAGCTCGATTGTGACCAATGGTTTTTTGAATAATTTTAACATGTGAGCGAAGTACTAGATTTGATCCGATATTTTGTTATGATAGTTGAATTGCTTCTTGTATTTCAAATATGTCAAAGTTTTTTGTTCTCTTATGACCCTTAAAGAATTCGTGGTAAAAAAAAACAAGAACCGAAATTTTGGCTATAACATCCTAGCAAGCACACTGTTCGACGAACAGTGCTAGTGTACTTAGTAACACCATTTGAAGACGGACTACGTTAACCCAATGTTCAAATTCGAACGCAAATTCACACTAAATATACCTGAAAGATCCCACTGGAAGGATAGCCTACTGCCACTGACAAATGGCATACAATTTTACACAGATGGCTCTTTGATAAATGATCAAGCGGGAGCAGGTGTCTTCTGCGAAGCGCCGAGAGTGGAATTGTCCATTCCGCTAGGTAAATATAGCTCCATTTATTTAGCTGAAATCGCGGGTATACTCAAATGTTGTCATGAAGTCTTAAAGCTTAGAACAGTAAATGAAGTGATTTCAATCTACACAGACAGTCAGGCAGCCATCAAAGCATTTAAATCAGTCAAAATAAGTTCGGCTCTGACCCTGAAGTGCTGGCAATCACTAGATGACATCTCGGTTGATAACCAAGTTAACATCACTTGGGTGCCAGGACACTCGGGCATTATAGGTAACGAAAAAGCAGATGAACTGGCCAAACAAGGGGCACAAACTGCTATCGAACTTATCCCTGAACCATTAATAGGAATTCCGCCATCAATTATTAAGCGCGAAATAAACAGATACAAATACATGAAATCTACTAAGTACTGGCATGAACAAGAAGGATGCAAACAATCGAAGAATAATGTTACACTGCGTAAGAACCACTCCAAGTTTCTTCTTAACCTTAGCAGAACTAGGCTGAAAGTTTATGTAGGAGTCATGACGGGTCACTTTGATTTTAACAAGCATCTTACGAATATAGGAAAACGACTGGACTCAGGATGTGATCTATGTGGAGCACACATTGATTCAGCCGACCACTACCTATGCCAATGCCCAGCATTTATCCAGTCCAGGTACAAATGTCTTGGCAATTTTACACTTAGAATCGGTACTATTAAATCACTACACCCCAAGGATGTCCTAAGCTACATATGTAGTTCGGGAAGATTCCGGGAAAAGTACGGAGTGTAGTATTCTGGCATAATGACGATACATGGGTGGCACAATGGGTCCACAAGAGGCCTACGTGCATATCTGTTTAAGCAATTGAACAGATGCCCTGTTTAATAAATAAAAAAATAAATAGTAACACCAACTCCGTGATTGTTGTCGCAGAATTTTATTAAAAATTTAAATGAATTCATGTTGCGGCTATGTAAACTGTCAACGGACCGAAAACAGCCATTTGATAAAATTTCTGAAACATTATTAGTTCTACAAACAACAGTTGTCAACACCGATTTTATTAAACTGACGTTGTCATTCGTTCGTATAGCATTGAGTTTATTGAAACGTATGCAGCCGCCAAACGTATATAAATGAAGTTCTATATAAATTGAATCCCGTTTGAATGCCCCATTGATTCAGCGTTATAAATATAACCTCTGATGGAATTAAATCCCTCTTTGTGTTAGGCACTTTGCACTGAGCCAAAATTTTAAAAGGAAGAAAAAAAAACAGCAAAAAGTAAATGCGATGAACAATAAAGCAATGGAAATTGTCAGATATTACACTAGCGCTATTATAAGGACATGATCTCAGGTATTTTATGTATACATTCTATGTGTGTATTGTAAGATTCATTCGTGAAATTTGCGTTATTAATGGCGCATTGAACATAATTCCTTTTCCAGCCAAGATTTTCTTGGTAAGATTTATGCAAGTGAATAGAGTCAAATAAAAAGCTTTTTGGTGTGTTTAGCCTTCGCTGAATCTATAGTCGTTAATTTTTAATGCGAAAAGTTTGAAAATTGGTAATCGAAATTTATTTTTTGAATTCGGTAATTGAACGTTGAATCCCAGTGTTCCCTCTTTAACATAAAAAGAGTTTCGTATATTTCTCACAATTGATTTTTTTAAACATTTCCGCGTTTTATTTGACTTTGATCTTGAACTGAGTGTACTGAGAATGAACTGTACATACATCAATCTAATTATATCTATCATTAACCTTTTCTGCTTGTATATTCGAGACTTATCGTTACTCCATTTTTAATCGATGAGGATAAGCTGGTACGAATAATCTTTGGAGAATAAGATTTTCTCCCGGGGCTTACCTTGCTTTTTTCTGCTCCGTTAAATCAATTGCATTTTAAATTACGGTAAATGGTAACTTATTACGTACGTTTTTGAACATACTTTCAAACATAATGCTACGTATTCTGAAAGGCTAATTTCGAAGAAATCGGAAATTTGCATTTGTATCCTATGTACGATGAGTCATAAGCTCATAAGTTCATAGTGTTCAGATCAGAACTCGTTCTCCGTGAACACTCTATTGTTACAAACGAGAATAGAGTATTATGATGAAAGAGAAAGAAATATTTTTTACATGTACTCCAAGGCAAGTTATAATAAACTGGTCTTCGGTCTTTTCACTCACATCATAACTTGTTGAAAGAGAAGTAAATACTTTGACAAGTACACCAAGGCAAGTTATAATTAAGCGACTGGGTTAAATCGTCTTCGGTTTTCTTGCTCTGATCATAACACTCTATTCAATGTTGACGAAGACATATTTCGGCTCAGTTAAACGTGACTGGTCTTGAGGGCAATGTCATAATATGAGAAACACACACAAAATTTATGTTTCGAAAATTCGAACTTTCAATTCGGATCATCTTCCATAAATCAAACGCCATCAATGCCAGTTAACTTTAACTGACCTTTGCTCTCCGTTAACAGTCTATAGACATCACATCACATCACATTTGGATGTGGCGGAAGTATTTCATTGAGGGATCAATTTTTATGATAGGAGCCGGACTCACAGTGTATGTTAACTGTTATAGTGTTCAGTTCGAATTTCGAAAACATTTCGAACAACTTTGTCCCCGCAGCATACAATGTAAAAAATTGAAAACGTGAACAGGAAACTATTTTTTTTTTGTTCCCACAGCATAAAAGTGAACAAGTTTCGAAATGGAACACTCTATGAAGAGAAATAAGAAAATATTATTTGAAGTCCGAAATTCGGGTGTTATTTCACGGGAAGTATAAAAATTGATATGAACAAATTTAATCCCGCAAGCAAGCTGTAATTAGCTGATCTTCGTTGTTACGAAATTATGTTAAAAGAGAATGTCAAAAAGAGTGTGCCACAATCGAGCTCAGTTTAATAGACTATGCCAATCATCTTTAACCAATGATGCCATTTTAAAGGTCCTGAATAGTGGTGACTTTATCACTATTTTATTTTACCGGAAACATGCACACATTCAAATAAAAGCATTTCCGCCAAAAAATCGTTTTTTAAATTAACGTTCAAAATAATTTCAGTTTTGTGGTTTTACTTACAACTAACTTCACAACAGACATGTCAAGAATTTTTGTTTATCTGAATGGCAACATATTTTTGTATGTTTTCTTCACATTTTACCCACTGAATTAGTACGAAACGTATTGCAGCGAATTTCTAGGCACATAAAATTAAGGAATTGAACCAATTGAACACTGAATTGTACAATCGACTCCAAATTACTTTTAAAAATGAGATTTTCACAACACCCACAATGTTTGACCAAATTAATTTGTCTTTAAAATTATTTCGGAAGATTTGTCCTAAATTCTGTTTAAGACACTAGAAAAAGCACAATCGGAACTATTTTCTGGACGAAATTTAAACTGAATCACTTCGTGTTGCGCGAAATACTTCAAATTTTCGACACAAACTTGTTTGAGATTAAAAATTTACTGTGGCGATTTGACACTTCATCAAAACAAAATTCAGTGAATCAGTCAAAACTGGGTGAACTGCGTGAACTGAGTGAACAATACTACTGTAATTGTAAAGTGGCAAACTTAACAATGAAAGTAGATAAGTAGGTATGGCCAGTCCATACAAGTCGGAGCACATACGGATTTGCATGAAGCCACCTCAAACGAACTCATTTCGAGTGGAAATTTGCACTAGAAATGAGTTCGTTTGAGGTGGCGCCATGCAAATCCGTATGTGCTCCGGCTAGAACAAATTTGAACGTTTGGCCATACCTATCTATTTACTTTCATTGAAACTTAAGACCTTATGTGGAATTTGGGTGGAAAATGGCGCAAATCACATATTTCAGGAGTTTATAAAATGAAAAATCTTTCCGGTTTCAAGTTTTTTCGTCAAAAGACCAGACACGGGTATTATATAATTATTTTCAATTTTTAGCTACTTTATGCAAAAAAAAATTAGAGAAAAAGTTATTTTGGCATGGTCTATTAAGAGGCATCGGTGCTTTGCTGAAAAGCATACATTAGGGTGATTTTTAAATACTGGATTTTAGGTACATTTTGATGATATCTTTCCATCAGAATCCTTTTTGAGAAATGTACGACCGCAGTTCCGACCACGAATGTGGTAGCTTTCAACAGGAAATACATTTGGTTGAAGCAGTTTGACCGGCTCTGAGAAACGTGAGCTAAACTGCTCACTTTTCTCGGAGCTGGTCAAACGAGTGGTCAGATTTCCTGGACATTGTCTCGAATTTTACTATATATACTACACACAAACTTCAAAAACCGCTGGGGCTGCAGCCAACTTTGCATGTTCAAAGAAGGAGGATTTATATGAAGAAATCATGCAAAATTATCATTTCTTACCTTTTGCTGTCGAGACTTTCGGAACATTCAGTGAACCTGCAAAATTATTTGTTAAAAGACTCGGCCCTATTCTAAATTCAAAGTCTGGGAATATTCACGCTAAATCATTCTTCATACAAACGAGCCATCAGAACAGTCGGAGCGTTTGCTGCGACTGAGCCCCGTACAAACCCGTATATCCATTGCGTATGTGACCCTATTGCGTCTGTCACCCTACTTTGACCGTAAACCTATTGCGCCGGTTAATGTAGTTAAAGTAAAATTATTATGGAATGTGTACATCTTAGAAATTGCGCATAGCGCAATTACGAAGCCCCGTACGACGTTCCTTTCAAATGAAACAAAAATTTCAAATAGCCCTAAAATTTTAATTTATTGAGTATAAATACACATAGGGCCCTAGTACCGGCCTTAGTCCGAGGACCCAAATTTATTATTTTTTTCAACTACATTCTATTCGGCCTTCGATTACCTTCTAAATTAAACAAAAATTACGACAAACAGATGAAATTTACGCGAGTTGTATGTAAAATACACATAGGGCCCTAGTACCAGCCTTAGTCCGAGGACCCAAATTTTTTTTTTTTCAACTACATTCTATTCGGCCTTTGATTACCCTCCAAATGAAACAAAAAATACGGAAAACGGATGAAATTTGCTCGAGTTCTATGTAGAATACACATAGGGCCCTAGTACCAGCCTTAGTCCGAGGACCCAAATTTTTTTTTTTTCAACTACATTCTATTCGGCCTTTGATTACCCTCCAAATGAAACAAAAAATACGGAAAACGGATGAAATTTGCTCGAGTTCTATGTAGAATACACATAGGGCCCTAGTACCAGCCTTAGTCCGAGGACCCAAATTTAAATTTTTTTCAACTACATTCTATTCGGCCTTTGATTACCTTCCAAATGACACAAAAATTACGAAAAACGAATGAAATTTACTCGAGTTCAATGTAAAATACACATAGGGCCCTAGTAGTGGCCTTAGTCCAAGGACCCAAATTTAATTTTTTTTTCAACAACATTCTATTCGGCTTTTGATTACCTTCCAAATGACACAAAAATTACGAAAAACGAATGAAATTTACTTGAGTTCTATGTAAAATACACATAGGGCCCTAGTAGCGGCCTTAGTCCGAGGACCCAAATTTAATTTTTTTTTTTCAACAACATTCTATTCGGCCTTTGATTACCTTCCAAATGACACAAAAATTACGAAAAACGAATGAAATTTACTCGAGTTCAATGTAAAATACACATAGGGCCCTAGTAGCGGCCTTAGTCCGAGGACCCAAATTTAATTTTTTTTTCAACAACATTCTATTCGGCTTTTGATTACCTTCCAAATGACACAAAAATTACGAAAAACGAATGAAATTTACTTGAGTTCTATGTAAAATATACATAGGGCCCTAGTAGCTTTTCACTTCTAAGGCCCTAACTCACGGTCCACTCACCCGATTTTAAAAAACTTTTTTTTCCTGGATTGGTATTGACAATACCTATCATTTGCCGTGTCATTTACATTTCCATCGTTTATCTTGCCATAAATATCACCAAAAGACCTTAAATCACTTAGGTGGCCCTAACTCACGAAGGGCCGACCCGAATATGCCCATCTTCGAACTTAGCCTCACTATTTTGACTATCTTTCAGGGAAAAAAAAATTTTGAAATCGGATTTGATTTACTCAAGATATCGACGTGACGGACAGACGGACAGACGGACAGACGGCCCAAATTTTTATTGCGGATTCGTCATCTATGAACATAGGCAAACACTTTGCCCTTACCGTCTGCTTCGAATTCCATCAATTACACACGGCATCGTAATCCTATAAGCCCCTTCGTACTTCGTACGGGGCTAAAAATAAGTTTCGCTATCCAGCGTGGAGACGTAGCTGCGATCATCGGAACGATTCCGCAAAATTCGAAGATAAAAGAAATTTTGTACTTAAATAGAAAATTTAGCCGCCGATTGTAAATTTTGATCACACACAAGAGATAATTTATTTTTCCACTCTCTGACTTATACACAAGCTATCCTAGCGTAAGTGTAATTAAAACAGTAATCAAATTTATCAGAACACTTACACCAACTTTTTGACCGTGACTGGGCTCATCGTTCTCAATTACAATGGTTATTTTATCCAACTCAACAAAGTTAATTCCATGCTCAAATACGAGCACATTGTTCCCTCTCAACAACGGAATATTCAATTCAATAAAACTTTCTTCACTGAATTCCCCCCAAACTCCTGTTTTCGGGAATATAGCAATGCTCGAATGGATGTTGTTTACACGGACATTCATCGCAGCGACATTTTCTCCGTTAGCATAGAAAACATTGACTGTATAGTCACCAGCAGCTTCCAACCAAACACCTGCGAACTCGACAAAAGCTGCATTGTCGTTTATTTGGCCAACATAGGAACCTCCAGATGCTGTAGAACTTTCTCTCACATTCGCTTCATTTATCCATCCGTCTTCGGCTTCGTAGGTACTACCAACGACCGTCTGTGGCCAAGGAGCCCAAACCTCCATCTCCGTGAGTCCAACGAAGTGATTACGATCTTCGTCTCTAGTGAACACTATCCGAAGCATTCGTGTCCTTACTGGAGTGAATTCAACAATGTTGACGTCATTGTTGATGCAGATCGATGGAACAGATTTTTGATTCTGCACTGGAGTCCAGTTTTGTCCATTGAACACTTCTATCGTTATGGACTTGTAACAGTCTGTCGAAAGGTTAAAACAGAATTAGCGGCCTGTTTAAATAGAAGAAAAAATGTATTTACGCACCCACATCACCTTCCCCGGTAGCAACATCCGAATAGACGTACAACTTAATTTGGCTGATAGTTTTGTATCTTCCAGGTCCAAAATCCAGCGAAAACCAATCAGTTGGATTTGGTGAACCATAGTTCGTCCATCGATTAGTGGGAACTTGATCGTAAAATATTCTTCCGTCCACAACATGCCAAACACTAGCGTGAATGCTGGTGAAACTTGCGTCGACCATTGGATATCCGTATCCATTCACATTTGCTGCGTAATTTTCCACCCTTTTCGCTCCATCGAAATTGGTATATTGTATTGGATGAGGAACAGCCACTTGCATAGGACCAACATCATTCTGTCTGGCAGTCAATTCACCGTTCACAAAGATTTGCATTCCGCTACCAGTTCCATAACGACTTCCATCGCGATCGTACAATACTGTAATGTTGTGGCCATGGTACGCAATATTCTCGGCAATAAAGTAATCCCAGCTCGGAAGTACCAAAGGGTTAACTTTGAACACATCGTCTGATTGAGGTTCTATACCAATCAGGTCGCCCAGTACATTGTCCGTATACGTCGAGTGAGCATAGTGATCGGAGTGGTTGCTAATCAAAAAGATTACATTTCACTTCGAGCTTTGTAACGAATGCAAGGAATTTACTCACAATCCGTCACAAACCCATAACTTTGTTGTAGGAGAATGACACTCAGCCACATACGGCTTTCCATTCTTAAATAGACTATGCCAATCATATTTAACCAATGATGCCATTTTAAAGGTCATCAATAGTGGTGACTTTATCACTATTTTATTGTACCGGAATCATGCACACATTCAAATAAAAGCATTTCCGCCAAAAAAATCATTTTTTAAATTAACGGACAAAAAAATTTCAGTTTTGTGGTGTCACTTACGACTATCTTCACAACAGACATGTCAAGAATTTTGTTTACCTGAATGGCAACATATTTTTGTATCTTTTCTTCACATTTTACCGACTGAATTAGCACGAAACGTATTGCAGGCAATTTCTAGGCACATAAAATTAAGGAATTGAACACTGAATGGCACAATTCACACCAAATTACTTTTAAAAATGAGATTTTCACAACACCCACAATGTTTGACCAAATTAATTTGACTTTAAAATTATTTCGGAGAATTTTTCCTAAATTCTGTTTAAGACACTAGCATGAGCACACTCGGAACTATTTTCTGTGCGAAATTGAAACTGAATCACTTTGTTTTACGCGAAATACTACAAATTTTTGACACAAACTTGTTTGAGATTTAAAATTTACTGTCCCGATTTGACATTTCATCAAAACAAAATTCAGTGAATCAGTCAAAACTGGATGAACTGAGTGAACAATACTACTCATACTACTGTAATTGCAAAGTGGCAAACTTAAGACCTTATGTGGAATTTGGGTGGAAAATGGCGCAAATCATATATTTCAGGAATTTATAAAGTGAAAAATCTTTCCGGTTTCGAGTTTTTTCGTCAAAAGACGAGACACGGGTATCTTTATTTTCAATTTTTAGCTGCTTTATGTAAAAAAATTGAGAAAAAAAATCATTTTGGCGTAGTCTATTGCGTGTCTGCGTATTTATGCAACAGTTGAACGAAATTTTCCACCTTTGCGTAGGCTGTGCTAGCGTAGCTTCTTATTTGGCTAGCTAACGAGTTCAAAGTGTGACCAGTTGAATATGGCCAAGAATTGCCGTTCCACCAGCAACATTGAGACGTTTGATTTCCATCGTACCATTGACTTCTCATTTCACACGTTGTTGGTCCATACAAACTATCGAATCCTTGACTATCGAACAGTTCTTGCCATGCTTCATCGTATTTTCTGTTCCTCTCCTCAGGAACCATGAATCTCCACGGGAAAAAACCGATTTCTTCTCGTGTATCCAAAAGTTGATTACTTGGATTGTTGTGTCTGGAAAGGAAAGAAGTGGAATGAATGGCAAATATGGTTATATAACCGTATGGTATACCGAAACATGTGATAAAAGAATTTCCTGTCATCATCCCAAAGAAAATTGAGAATGGCCTCTCTCAATGCATCCGCTCTTTGACGGAACTCCCCAGCAGTTACGTAATCCCCATTCAATGTTGCAATTTGAAATATGGCAACAGCGTTTGCATACATTTCCGAATTGAATGATGGCCGGTATCCCAGCCCACCATGATACGGATCATCTGTTTGAACAGAACTGGCAGACATTTCCATTGCATCGTCATGTGGAGAAATGAAATACAGTCCTAAAGTCGGATCGAATCGATCGTTCCAACCGTTGTAATTGTTGACGAGACCTAGTTGCTGAGATTTGATAAAATCAACATCTCCATTGAGCAGGAAAGACTTATATGCAGCGTCAGCTATCCATTCCGAATATTGTTGGGCGGCTCCACCTTCTCTTGACCAGAAGTTAATGTAATCCTGTAAACCAGAGACTTAATTTCCCTTTTCTCTTTAAATATTCTGTTTTTCTGTGCTGACTGACCTGGACATATCGCGTATTTCTTAACCACCTTGCCTCGTAAATATGATGTCCAGCGGCTGCATTGATCGTATCGAATTTCTGAGAATAGCCGACCCTGTGCACGAATTCTGTAATAATGTATCCAGCTCCAGGAACAGTGTACCGCAAATGTCGTTTTAGCGAGGACCAGCGATAGTAGTAGACGTCTTCGATTTCTTTGTCCGGTACCTCAACAAATGGAATGTTGTCCTTAAACCACTGTGGCTCAAAGAAACCTCTCAACTTGGTGTCTTTGTTGACGAAATTTGTTTCTCCGCCAGCAATGCTTATCACAGCCGTGATCAATATCACTTCTACAAACCTATTTGCAAACATTTCGAAGAGACAGTACACAACATTGTAATAAAATTCATTGCATGTTGTGATAACTCAACATTAATGGAGATAACAAAAGTGCGCTAAGGTAGGAGTTTAATCGAAAGAGGTAAATATAATGATAACTATGTGATAGCATGCTCTAGGTAGAGTAGAGATATGAGAATTCACTTCAGCAATATTGAAGTATCTACATAATCTCTCTGCTAACGAATAACATCCAGCGATGGCAATTTTCTGTGAATTTGAAATGTAGGGTAGGCGTACCAGTCCCGGACGTGTTTGAGTAGTCGGAAACCTATTGTTCTTTCATTCACAAAAAAGCTTTCATGAATGAAAGAATTCATGTCCGAAGACAGGACAATTTTTGAATGAAAATTACAACACAGGGCGTAGCGAAAAAAATGAAATTTCCAATTTTTTTCCCATGGCAATAAAACGTTTTTCACAAAAAAGGCTCCCGAAGTTTCAGCTGAGGTGAGAAAAGTACTTTTCACAAAGATGGCGAGAATATTGGCTTCTTCTACTTTTCTTCTACTTTGGAAGCATTTGTTGTGAAAAACATCGTGCTTAACTCGGGAAAAAAGTTAAAATGATAATTTTTTTTGTTGATGCTACGTCTGTTGAAAGTTTTGGGTAGAAAATGTCTGTTTTCTCCCCTCTTGATTTGACGGGGGATAGAATAGACATATTATCCCCGAATACCTTGGTTTTTGTTTTCAAAAAACGGTTTTAATCACTTCTGGAAAAAAAGGAAATTCCAACTTAGTTTGGAGTTTCTTCTTCCCTTGGTGAACCAATAATTGATTTTCCCGATTTTCAACTTAGAAATGATCTATTTTCAGACTGTATGATGTAAATTATGTAACAAAAGACTTTAGCCAAAATTGTTTTACTGTTTTTATCAAAAGCAACGCACTACACCTAGCATGAACATAAGAAATATTTGGAGGCTGATGAAGTCACAGTAGGCACTGCGTTTCTTTCGTAAAGATAGATGACTGGTTTTCGTTGTACGATTTAAAACACACAATACAATCAATCTTAAGCGGTAGCTCTCATCACAAAAGCCTCCAAATTGGACATTTGTCAAAGGAGTGTTCATGCTAGGAGCAGTCCGCTGTCAAAAGCCATTGCAGTTCAATGAATTGATTATCGTTTAAATCTATACTTATTAGTGATGGAAGTGTCTATGCATAATTTACGGCTCTTTTTTTAATAATGCAAGAGTTCTACAACGACTTTTCATCTGATAAAATGGAAGTGATGAACATATACAATGCATTAAATATTGCATGATTTATTGCAATTCATTCACGTTTCATTTTGGCCTACAAAAACTGTCAATTTGCATAATTGGATAACACTGTTACCATAACAGTAACAACACTGTGTACTTCCGTACCACGACAGCCATCTCAAGCCATATTCTTCTTCGGTTCGTCATGTTGGGAATTAATATTTCATTTTCATTAACTTAGTCTGCAAAGTTTTGTAGAAATGTTCCTAGACGGCATATGAATGCGAATGAATGAATGGATGTGGAAAGAATTAGATATTCAACTGTTCAACAAATATTGACGAAGAGTTCGTGTTGAATTTGCAATTTGAGTATGAGCTGAGCAAATTATAATCTTACCGATTGAAGTCAGGAATTTCTAGGAAGTTTAAAAAAGTCGACCAAATTAACAAAGTTTTATTGATTCGATATCAGTGCACAACGGAAGTGGTTCGAGTAATAAATTATTTATTTGACACAACCGATGATCAAAGAAATGTTTCGAAAATGTGAAGTGAAGGAAATTATTTCTTCTGATGACAGATCAGGGAAGAAAATGTCTATTTTCTCCCCTTTTGTTTTGACAAGGACATTTAGATATTCGCCCGAACCGTAATATTTGCTTTTGTTTTGAAAAATCACTCAGCTCTGGCCGCGAAACTTTGTTCTTGTTGGAATTTCCTATTTTATACACTTGATAAACAGCGGATATTTGACGATCCGAGCCGAAGTCGGATGCTGACGCTGAGCCGCAGAAAAAAAATATTTCATTGAAAAAATTAAAGGTTTTTGGTGCAGAAGAATGTAAATAACTATTACCACGACAGAGTAAAGTTAACCAGGCAGGAGCGCTGGTTTGACTAGGGATCTGAATAATCTAGTAGCCCTATATTTTTTGCGAATAAAATTTTTCAATTTATGTCAGTGTTCATTTGAGTTCATTTTCATCCCGTGTATTAGGTCCCTTATTTGACGTTTCGAAAATGAACCGCTCCTGCCTGGTTTATTTTACTCTGCCGTGCTATTACTCAAGTAAGGTAGGTATTTTGTGATTGGGTTGCAGTCACTTAGACTTGGTAAAACAAGAAGTTCCTAACAAAGATGGAATCTACTATTTAGGGATGGGAGGCGTTCAAAATTATCGATAATATCAATCGAAAGAAATTATCGATAATCGATTAATCATATCGTTATCGATAATTTTATAATTATCGATAATTATCAAAATATCGAAATTCGATAATTATCAAAATATCGATATTTTGATATTTATCTGAAAATTCATGATAATATACCGATATATCGGAATATATCGATAAATATCGGATTTTCGGACCGAAATATCGATATATCGAATTATCGATATCTTGATAATTATCAAAATATCAATAATTATAAAAAGTCGATAATTATCGATTATCGATAATTGAAAATTATCGATAATCATTTTCATTATCGCCCATGCCTACTACTATTCATCAAAGCAAAAAATGCACTCTCTCAGTTCCATTGTTTGCGTTATTCTTCTAATTGAAATAATTGTTTCCGTTTTGCCTAAAAGTGGGTTCGAATTTCGCAATACAATAGTGCAATCCCAACCGATCCAATTAATCTTGTCGAACTGTTGGAACAAAATCAACAAGAAAAAGATTGCTTTCTTCCTCCTTATTACTTGGCATTCAATATTCGAGTATTCTTGTCTGCACCACATGTGGTCGTACAATTTCAAGGGTAGTTAGTCGTCATCATCCATATTTTATTAGTTTTTTAAAAGGCTGACTTTATGTCTGTCGTAATGTGTACAAATGTATTACCACTTAACAAAACTCTTCTGTTTTGTGATGATTTTTTTTCGGTTCGTTCTTATTTCACAAGACATAATCTGTATGGCTCTTTGTGTCTTTATACTCTGTACACGTTGTGTACATTCAAAGATTTGATTTGGGGTGAAATGTTTATGTTTGTTTAAATGTTTTTTTCATTTGATTGCGTTGAGAAATTGGGAAAAATTTTACTGCCTTTGCTATTAAAGAAAATAATTTATGAGATAAACTATTGCCACACAGGCATAAAAAGTGTTGGAATTTCTCGGATATCATAACAGAAAATGATAAACTCGACGAAAAGATAATTGGATACAAGAAGTTGGTTTTCAAATTAAAGTCGCAGATAAAGACCGAAGAGAAAAACTTTCGAGACAAATTATTTCGTTTTTTGTTTTGATTTACTTTAAATGCTTTGGTGTAGCAGTAACCTAAAATTTGTTTCGTGTTGTGAGTGTGAGTGGCATAATTACTTTTCCTAACTAATGTTGAAATGTAGCGACTTCTTATGCTAACTTGTGCTAAAAGGCTTTTTTAGTGAACTCGATTCCGAGCATTTTAGCATGCGTTAGGAAAATAACTATTTTAATTACAAAACTAAAATCTAAGTTTTTTCTGGATATAACGGTAATAGTTATTTATTTATTTTTTTTATATTCATTTACTCACTCGCATAAACATTCGTTAAATAAACTTTTCTCTGATGACAATTCAGGCGAAAAAAATTCTGCTTTCTCCCAGAGGAAAGAAAATAGAATTTTTCTCCCCTCAATTGTCAGTTCGTTTTTGTTTCAAAAACTCGAATTAATATTTTCGTTTCGTGGAGAAAAGCGGTTATACTTTACTTAAAAGAAGTAACAGACCTAGCTGTTACGATGCGTAAAAGGGTAAAAGTTAGATATTTGTAGGGTAATCGGCAGGTAGTTGCAGAAAATGAGAGATTATTTGTCCGAAATTTTCTACTATTGACTTAATTTTTTTATTTTGTACTATAACAGTAAAAAACTTGTCCAACACGTGAACAATAGACAAAAAACATTAGAAACGAATTCTATTGGGTTCTATTGTTAACATGTTCGACGACTTTTTGATAGCAGTCGAAAAGTCACCGCACATATGAGCAATCAAACAATGGATTACACACAATATATGTCCTATTGTTCTATTGTTTGCGATTATTTTCTTCTATTATTCAGAATGTACGGCTACTTTTTGACAGCTAAATTTTTATTGTAAACAATAAGCCTCGGAAAACTTTTGAACATTGTCGAATAGAACTAAAAAACGAACCATCAGAACACTCGGAGCGTTTGCTGCGACTGCGCCCCGTACGAGCCCGTATATCTATTGCGTACGTGACCCTAGTGCGTATGTCGCCTCCGTAAATGTAGTGAAAGAAAAATTATTATGAAATGCGCATAGCGCAATTATGAAGCCCCGTAGGACGTTCCTTTCAAATGTAACTTAAATTTCAAATAGCCCTAAAATTTTAATTTATTGAGTATAAATACTACACAAAGGGCCTAGTACGGCCTCAGTCCGAGGACCCAAATTTAAATTTTTTTTGAACAACATTTTATTCGGACTTCGATTACCTTCTAAATGAATTAAAAATTAGGAAAAACGGATCAAAATTACTCGAGTTATATGCAAAATACACATAGGATTCTAGTAGCGGCCATAGTCCAAAGACCCAAATTTAACAATTTTTTCAACGACATTTTATTCAGTGTTTAATTACCTTCCAAATGTATGCAAATGTAAATTCGGAAGAATGGACGTGTTATATGCAAAATACACATAGAGCCGAGTAGCCTTTCACTTCTAAGGCCCTAACTTACGGTCCTCTCACCCGATTTAAAAAAACTTTTTTCCTGACAAATTTTTTATTGCAAATTCGTCATCTATGAACATAGGCAAACACTTTGCCCTTACCGTCTGCTTCGAATTCCATCAATTACACACGGCATCGTAATCCTATGAGCCCTTTTGTACTTCGTACGGGGCTAAAAATTAAAAAGGTTATTGCCTCGAGTCATTGAAACATATTGTTTTCAAATTGAATGTTAATGCTTCGAACAGGCATCTTTTCGCATAGGTATTGGACTCGAATATATGTTAAAAATTTTAGGATTTGAAACAAAAAGCAAACGCTTTCAATGTTGCTATGCAATCCTTACAAATTGTAGAAAAAGCAAAGACTTGCTTAATCTTATCAAAAAGGTAAGAAAAACCATTGACTCTATCTCTCTAAAATAAATTAAAGCCGAAAAGTTACCTATTCCCGAATGGGTAACCAACAATGAAATTGTATAGTGCATGCATCCCGCCCGATATTATATCATGTTTACAAGACTGGAAATTTATAAATTGGCAAAAAACTAAATTGCACAAGTTATCATTTCTCTAGCGCATGTAATACATTTATATTAGCGGCAGACTTTTTGTATCAAGTTTTCGAATCAAGTTTTTGCCCATCGAGAGAAACTGAAAACTTTTTCCCGATAAATATACTACCTCACATGAAAAGATAAGTGCCGTTGGGTAATTCTTGTTGCATATTGAGCTGTGTGTAGTTGGCTTGGTTATAAGATTGAACGGCAAAAAGAAAACAACAACCACCTTTTTGTCTTAAGACTTTCGAAATCTATTTCAAAGTTTTTAGTTTCACTTGAAGCTGCTAAAGTTACTCTTTCCGTGCTAGTTAAATTATTCGACTTGCACAAACAAAAAATTAGCTTAAAAACGAAGTTCTCAAACTTGGAAAACACTCTCCTTGTGTAACGTTTTTTTTTTTTTTCTAGCAATTTGATTTTTTACACGCCAAACAACAAATTGAGCACGTAATGTAAGTAAATAAAACGTTTCCTTTCGTGGTTTTTGTATGTTTATTCCATCTATGGACTCCATCCATTTATCAGCTAGATGAACTAAATTCCCGGCAATTCCGGTTCCAATAACAAGACCAAAAAACAGCGATTTTCTGGAATTTCCACTGGATTAGGCATGCACCAACAGTTAACACCGTGAAGTGCATAATCTCAATCTATTGGAATGGAAATGTTGTGCCGACGTTTTTCATGCCGATATGTGGAAAGCGTCGCATGAATTATGACAATTTCACTACCAGTCCATAAAATCACCATTTCGTTGCTTGCATCGAAATAGTATTTTACATGCTACATGTGTCGAAAACCATACTTTTCATGTTTCAAGCACTTCTTTCGACGCCCTCAGCATGTAAACTTCATTACATAACTCGGGATAAAAATGAAAAGTCTTGTTTTCGTGTGTTTATTGACCTCGGCTTCGCCTCGGATCAACAAAATTCACACGAAAACTCTACTTTTCATATTTTTGTCACTCGTTATGTAATAGTACATTACTATACAAGTGAAGTAATTTGATATCTCGTATCCAGATGAGTAAAAGTATCCGAGGGCTTTAGCCCGAGGTACTTTTACTCATCGTGATACGAGATATCAAATTATTTCACGTGTAAAGTATGGCGTTTTACTTTACGAGCGAGGTAAAGGATCTTCACTAGTGAGGGAATGGCCACATTACCTTACTAGTAAAGTAAAATACTATTATCTGCCTAGAACGATAATCTCGATGTTATCTCTCCCACATGTTTATTTTGACGATTTGGATTATATGCCTCGCCTTTGGCTCGGCAACCTCCAAATCCTCAAAATAAACATTTTAGACAGAGGTGCATTATCTGCATGATAATCTACTATTACATGCCTTTGTTTTCTGTAGGGTCGAAAGTACACACCTTATTATTACACATCTAGGGAAAACAAGAAATTTGGTTTAGGTTTCAAAAGCATATAATATCCATTACTTAACTCGGGATAAGAGTTGAAGAGTCTCGTTTTCGTGTGTTTATTGACCTCGACTTCGTCTCGGATCAACAAAACTCACACGAAAACTCTACTTTTCATATTTTTGTCCCTCGTTATGTAATAGTATATTTCGTACCTAAGACTAAAAGTCTTTTTTAGCCTGTGAGAGGTTTACAGTCAGAGCCGAAGGCGAGGTGTGGAATCGAATACGCTAAAAAAGACTTTTAGTCCGTGGTACAAATAATATTTTTTATATTCGACGAAGACAAAGTCGATTCCAGACCTCGCAAATCTCTCAAACCAAAAAAAGGCTTTTAGTCCTAGGTACGAAATATACTATTTCGCAATAAAGGCAACGGAAAGTCCTACTTTTCGTCACTCGTTGGGAAAATAACTAGTGTGCTCGGTGCTGTAGACTCAAATTTGCCCATTTGCTCCCATTCGTATCTCCAAAGAAATTAATATTTAAGGAACATTGTATACGTACTAGTATGCTCCCTCGGTGCTAAATGCGCACACTGCAATATCTTCGGTACATTGTGCCGAGTAGAAACAAAACAAAAACTTATGTGTGCTGTAAATAACTGGAAGGATTTAAATGTAAAGTAAACTGTAGGGTCAACGTGACATTAACTGCGATATATAAATTTGCACGAAATAATTTTTGTGACACGCATTATGCATGTGATGGCGCAGATAACCATTATAAATCCCCTAAAATAATAATAAATAAAGTGCGTGCCACTTTTGGCTTACGATTGTAAACATTGAATATTTACAAGATAATATTTACACAAAAGGGTAAACTTATGCAAATAAAAAATATTGTGAAAAGAGAACGCAGTTTGCAGTAATATGTTTAAAAAAATTCATATTATTGCAATTCGTTTAGCATATCCTATATCCTATAGATTCTATAGTATAGAAACAACTGCGGACCTATGCCATACTTCGTTGTATGCATTTGTTTTCTGTACGGCAGACCTAACGCTCTGTATTATAGTCAAAAATTGTATCAAATTTCATAAAAGTAGGTAGGTATTTACCATCTGTCTCATAGTGCTCTGAAAGGTAACACAAGAAAAAAAACCTTTAAAACTGCATCTTCTGTGCACTCACGGAGTAATGAAGTGGAGAATGATTTTCGAAATTTTGTTTTATTTTTGTTATTTTTTTGAAAGATTTTTTAAAGATATTGATGGGTATATGGGTAGGCAGCATTATATAGGCAGGCATGTCTCTTATGCCTTAAAACAGAGTAAATATGAATGTATAATAGCATACGGTGGGCGATTTTCTTAACTAAAAATGGATTTATGTGTTATATAAATATGCCAAGTTCTTTCTTTCGTTTTTTTTTTGTTCTGTTCAGATTTTATGAAGACTAATAGCAGATGGGGATTTAACGATCGAAGGGTTTGATGTTCGAGCGTGTTATATTTCATTTATTGACATTAAATTTACATGAAAATTTATTTTATTGAACTCTTTGTTGGAATGATTATTCCTTTGAGGCACAATGATTGGACTCTTTTTAGTATCATGTCAAACATTTTGAATAATAAAAAATTCTAATGCATTTCAGCATGTTGCGTTAGTTCTTGTGAGTTAAAAATATTAGTGTGCTCGCTTCAGCATTACAGTCTTTTACATTTCAAATGTCTCACTGTCAAATTTTTCAGAGAATTTCATTGTGTCATTGCGAATTCACAATGACATTCTTTGGAAAAAAGAACAGTGAGACATTTGAAATGTTAAAGCCTGTAATACAAATAATTTAAATAAAATGAAACGACTAGGTGCAGATGCAATCGTACTACGTCTCACCTTTTGGGTCAGGTCCCTTGACTCATGAACTTATCAAAAAACGTTGAAACATTCTTTTATTTTAATTTCGAAACTCCCTTCTCTAAATTAACACCAGCTGATACATAAAAACTACTGTAAAAATAAACAATAAAATCGAAAACAAAGATTAGGAGATAATACCACAGGAAGTGGGAAAACATCCAAAAATAATTGGCAATTTTAAATCTCTTGTAAAACAGAAAATTCATGCATTGTGCCGACTCATGACCCAAGATAGTGAGTAAAGTTTGGGAAAATATTGCCTGCTGGAATCGTCAATCGGAATATTGCATTTTTCGTCGATTGGAACAAAGTTTTCGAAAATCGGTTCAGACTTACTATAGTTATCAGGGAAAAACTCTTCCGGGAACCACCAGAACATTAGATCGATTTTGATCATCTGAAAACCATACCTCATAAGCTTGATTTTTCAATGAAGGAAGCAAAAATTTTGAAAATCTGTTCCACCAAGTTATCGTCCCATCCAGAAAATAGACAAAAATTGTTTTAGGAATAACGCCCTCATCAGTACGATTTTGTCCAGCCATACGAACTTGACCCAAACAATGTTATTGATGGTCGATTCAAACCAAAAGTTATAACACTAATTCCGGATTTCCCATGTTTTCGCGCCATCTTTGCAAGTTTTAAACATTCCCTCACTATTTGAATAGCCCCTTATAGTACAATACGAACGTATCTAAAGTATAGTTTCCATAGAACAAAGGAACTGTCATGTAAACGGAGTAAAAAAATGAAATAAATTCAATTTCCACTCCGTTTGTATGACACTTCTTTTGTTCTATTTTACAACTGTCATATAGACGGAGTCTAAACGGGGTGCTCTTTTTAAGTGGAAACTATACTTAACAAGTAACGTCCATATCGCTTAAGGAATGGATTGGAATTCAAGTTCGGCTGGTGACATTGAAATAACACGATGTTCTCAATCAATCAATGATCTCATTATGAAATTTATTTATGTGCTCCGCAAACTTTCAGCCAGCTGAATACACTGACATGACACAAATAAATATATATTTAGGTAAAAGATGGAGGTTACAGTAAAAAAATCCAGTAAATGTTTTTAAATACTGAAAATTTACGAAGCAGCATTCAATTGATGCTTCGACGTCCAAGTCAGTAAAATTTATTGCTAGAATGAAGCGTTTAATACTAAGAAAAAGTGTGTCTATTTATGCAATTTTCCTTATAATTATGATCCGGTTAAGTGGTAAGCTATGAGAAAATTATACAGAATGGAACGTCGACAAATCGTATCATATTTTTATTTGCACTTTTAAAGATGCTGCAGAGAGAAAATTCATAAAGGTGGAATGTAAAGATGGAAGGGGATTGTCTTGTCCGAATGGCTTTGATACAAGAGAAAGAATGAAAGGATGTCTCATTGACAACACGTATCGGTCACATGAATATTATTGTTGCAACTCCAGTTAGTTTGTTAAATAAATGTGATTTTACTTACACACTAAGATTAGATCAGTATTCATCAAGAATATCATTTGTTTTAAACACTACAGAGAAATTAACTATTTTCTCACCTCTAATGAAACTCCGATAGTTTTTCTTGTTACTCGCTGCGCTCTTATGACCAAAGACACCTGCGAAAATCCTTCTTTTGTCCACTCAAACGAGTTGAAAAAATGGAACTGTTTGAAACAACAATAACCCACTTTGTATGTTCACTATTACAATTACATCTCAAGTGATTAAACCCACTGTTCCATTTCCATTCATTAAAAAGGATGTAATTGATTCGAATAACGCCATAAAATGACATAAACGAGGCATAAATTAATTTTCAAAGGCTTAAAGCCATCGTATTTTCCGTAATTAGTCAGCGTTCACTTTCTTCGTCAAACATATTGCGGTATATTCGTCAAATCAAAACATATATGAACTACAGCATTTGAATTATTTAATCTCCTGACATATAGACGACAACTCCATTGAGATTTAACCAAATTCTCAAATGTGCATTGAAGTTAATGTAAATGTAAACGGGAGCCAAAGTTGAACAAGTTGCTCTCGATTTCTGTTTGAAATGTAATAGAAATATTTCCATTAAATTTCAGTTAAGGGAATTTACGGGTATACGCTGAAGAGGTGATTGTGGTTGGAGTGGGGAAATTGTCGTTAACGGTTTGATTACTTTTCCATACAGAGCAAAGTTTTCTGATTTACATTTTTGTAAAAGAAAAATTCTGATTTTTTTTCATATTCATATTTATTTCCGGTTTTATCACTTCTGTTTGTTTCAAAACGTATTATGGAAGACTCATTTTCTCAGGCGGTGATGTAGAATGAAAGTGATAATAGTTTCAAAGCGGCAAAATAAAAAAAAACCATTGGGAGTTGCGGGATAATGGTAAATTTGTACCAAGAAAACACAGGAAAACAGAGGACGATGTAACTCTTCTAGACATTTTATTGTTGAACTAATTCAGGCCGTAAGTGCAATTCAGTCGGTGAACCAGTAGATGAACCAATAAAATGAAAAATGTTTTTTAATTCACTCTGATGTCAGAATATCGCGAACGGGCAAATGCAAAGCTGACAAATTTGCATTTTAAATTGAGAAATGAAATCTCTGAGACACAGAATTTTCAAGAGGCGCTTTTTCCGTGATTCGTGACAAATGTGCCTTTCAAACTGCGCACCTATCTTTGAAAAATATTTCGATATGTTTGCGAATTCGCCCTTTCCAGAAGATAATTCCATGAATATGTCGTTCACATTCTATAGACACGTCTGCATTTACCGAAATTCCCATTCCCGCAACTCACCGCAAAGTAGAAAAAAACGTTGAATGTAAGTACTGAAAGCTGCAGTGCCATAGATAAGAGGAAATTGTGTGAAAATTATTATGTTTGAGTTCGAAAAAGTGGAAAATAATGGAACATCTATGAAAGGCGGTAAAAAGGTGCACATTTTCATTTATTTGTGCGCTTCGGTTGATATGGAAATAAATGCAGTGCAAATAGCATATATACATATCTAGCATAAAGGAAAAGAAACTCACATTTAATGACGCAAAATGGTAAGCGCGATTCTCCCGTTTTTTACGATTGTTTTTCTTATTTTAATGCGGAAGAAACGTTAAAATGAATTTGCTTTGTGGAAATTCTTTCGTCTCCGTTTTCTTATAATTAAATTGTAAAACACTAAAAGCGTTGATATAGACGCTGCATCTGACAATTTTAATTAGAGAACTAAATAGGAAATGAAATTTTTGAAAGTATAAAACTTGTTAATCGTTAAAGAAGTGACCGATATCGCACTATAAGTAACAATAAGTGTTGCGGAACGGGTGACGAAATCATGTCAGAAGGTTGTGAAAACAGCTTTTTGGCAATAGCCAACGCACTTCAAGCAAAAGTGGTCATAGTGGTCAGCTGCATAAAGTACTCTATTTTACAGTTGTGTGACACACTATCAAGTCTCTGTACCCTATTTAGAGTACCACTCAGCTTGAAGCGCTTATTCTATCTTTGCGAAAATTGTGCGAAGCAAGTGAAAATTATGACTGAGAGAAAGAGAAAGAAGATTTTCTTATGATTTTCGGAAATATTTTTAGAATCTCATACTTAGCCAGGTGAACTCTGCAGGTTATCGCGTGTATTCGTTCACATATAATGTTTGTTTTGTTTTTCTTTTACAGTTTGTAAACCAAAGGTATATGCAGAATCAGCAACAGCTGAACATCTCCAGCTGGTCGACAAAGACAATAACTTTGTATCGAAAACAATTCAAAGGCGAGCTACATACAGTACATACACACGTTAAGGTCATCTATGAGCGCAGGTATCACGTATGACTGTATACTTTGAGCAGGTCGCAAATCTGTAGACAAGGAATCACTTTAATGAATTTGAAAAGCAAACCTTGTTTCCATACAGTGTCTAAGGCTGCACTCAAATCGATGAAAACGACGCCTGTTTTAAGCTTTCTTTGGAATCCAGACTCAGTGTGGTTTGATTGTATATTATACAAACAGATTATGTTTTTTGATCAGCTGGTGAAGTTCCGCTGTTGCTGATTCTGCATAAGCCTTTGGTTTACAAACTGTAGCTTCGAACGATAATTTGAGCCGTTGAAACCTAGAAACTTACTTCGAAAAACAATTTTGTTGCTGTCGTAAATAACGCTTTATTATGAACCTATGTCAGCTAAACTAAAAGTAATCACACCCTCAACTTATTCACCAAGATTATGCTGTCGCGTTCAGCTCTCGTAATTGTGTTCAACGCAACATGTTCATCTAAAAGTCTGATTAGACCATTCTTGAGCTGTCTATCATTGTCAAGGTACCCCAGTTCGTCATACGACTCGATATTAGCCATGATAGCGAAATAGAAATTATTGTGTTCCATATCTTCCGCTTGCAGACTTCGAAAGTCTTTGTGCACTTTTGAGCTTCCCGTTGTTGGAATATCACGATGGGTTGTACGTCGTACAAGAATGGCCGGCATTTGGTTTTCCGATACTCCTTTGAGCCGATGATCATTTGGTAAACTGGCGTACACTGATTTGGGAGGTATGTGATCGGCCTCCATATAGCCCGCCAATGAATTCTTTTTCACGTCTCCGTACAGACCGGTTTCACCTTCCCAATCTCTGATGTACTGCTCTTTAACTGTAGCATCGCCATTTCTAGCTTCTTCTTAAGTCAATTTTGCTTCCGTATTTAGTAAATGAAGCAGAAAATTCAATAAAATTAATGATTTCATGATTGCTGAAATCCACTCCACTTATTTCGCAAAAATATATTCGACTGAATTGAGTTTGAAATGCAACTGCAATTATCACACACGCTCCTTTGTTGTATGCTACATGCATGCTATAGGAAGCAGACACACACAAAATTTGATAAGAATCTTTTAACCAACGTCACACAATTCATGACTAAAGAAAACAAATCAATGTGAACTGATTTAAATGAGAGCCGATGCATTTTACAAAATACAAATTAGGTTCAAGGATTTTACAAACGAAATCAAAATTAAGGAAAATATTATTAGCAGCGACACGGTGCTGCGGGAATAGACAAAGAAAACCACAACTTTTTTTACTATTCACCCTCTGCTCCTACTACCCCCAACTTATTTTATTCGTAATCTAGGCGTCCATACGAGTTCAACACGCCTCATATGGTTACGATTTGGCCGAGATATTAAATTTCAAAACTTGGAAATTTGTAGAAATTTGTATGAAGAAATCGATTTTCATAAATTTTGAAATTAATGAATTTTACCAACCTTTGTTACTTTGTCACTTTGTTACAACGAAACTTTTGAATTTACCGGTGGATTTGGCTGAAAGTTTCAGGGTATGTTAAGGACGTAATTCTAAGATTAACTAATTTGAAGGAATTTTTATGAAAGCTTTTAATTTCGGAGCTATGAGCGTGTTAAGCTATTGAGCTATGGGCCCTATAACTCGGAAAATATGGCAGATTGAAAGTTCGTTTAAGACAAAGTTGTAGAGTTTCAGATTTCAGTCAACACGTGTTTCATGGTTTTCCTAAAAAGTCGTATATTTGGAAGCTATGAGCGTTTTAAGTGCGAGCTATGTCATCCATAACTCGGAAAATATGGCAGATAGAAAGTTCATTTAAGACAAAGTTATAGAGTTTTAGATTCTAGTCGATACGTGTTTCACGGTTTCCCTAAAAAGTCGCTTATCTTAAAGCTATGAGCGTTTTAAGTGCGTTAAAATCTTTGAATTTCGACAAATTTTATATTTTCGTCAAATTTTCGATTTTCGTCAAATTTTCGATTTTCGTCAAATTTTCGGTTTTCATCAACTTATTGATTTTCGTCGAATTTTCAATTTTCGTTAAATTTTTAAATTTCGTCAAATTATCGAATTTTGTCAAATTTTTTATTTTCGTCAAATTTCAGAATTCCAACAAATTTTTGATTTTCGTCAAATTTTCGATTTTCGTCAAATTTTTGAATTTAGTAAAATTTTCAATTTTCGTCAAATGAAAGCTGGAAGGTTGAGATGAAAGAGAAAGTTATATAGTTTTGTAACAAGAATATTTTCGTTCAAACTGCCACTTTTTGACGCAATTTTTTTTTGCTATAATTTTCTTCCTAAAATTTTTCTGGTACGATTTTTGTTGATAAAACTTTCGCTTACTTTCCTCATCAGCCGCCATTTGCGTGGCGACTCAGCATATTTTTTTGCGTGTCGACTCTGTAAGCGTCACCTACACCGATATCTTTTTTTTTGTAAGTGGATAACAGGACTTGCGTCACACCTCCACTGTAAGTGGTTTTGGGCGATTCAATTTTTTGTAATGTATTACAATCGCTAAATCAAACTGGTGTGCATGCGTTATTTTGCACCAGCAACTTGAAGTGTACTGAAAATCTACTGTGGAGCTTGTGGAATGTGAAAGGTATTTTTCGTTTTTCATCAAAAAGAATTTGTTGTATTCACACTTGCACAGGTCTCCAACCCATCCTAAAATCTACTAAAATAAAACTCCTATAAATCAGAATCAAGATCAATAAAATCAGTGGAAGCGCTTTTCATGTTTTAGATCTGAATTACTAAATTGAAAATTACTAATAATCGATTTTCACACTTTTACTAACTTAATTAAGCTAAGCACGCCCCTTAGGGCTTTAACTATGTAAGAACATTTTGGCATATTTTATTCACAAAAATCCAAACACTTTTAGTTGGAATTTTAGGATATTTTCGACTTATTTGTCATCTTTACTGCTTCTTTATTTTATTTCCAAGAGCTCGTCAAGACCTTTCCAAGGTATCGGGGAATCTGGCACACGGTGCCAAAAGAACGCACTTTTAAACTACATAAAAGGTGAACTGGCACACGCAAATTTATTGCTGCAAATGCTTTTTAGCCTCGTAATCGACTTAATGACTTCTTTTACAAAATGTTGGTATCGAAAAATCGTGTGCGAGTTCACCTTTTACGTAGTTGGAAAATGCGTCGTTTTAGCACCGTGTGCCAAATTACCCCACGCACTTTCCAAAGAACTTCCTGAGAAATCAACTATCGGATATAGTCGGGTCTTATACCTTCTCTCATTCCGCGTGTACCAGCCTTGGATGAATTGTATTGCCAGTCGAAAACAACGTCGACGCAAAACTTTTACCCAGTTCAGTGCTGTCAACCAGTTCCTTTTCAAGTGAGCAGCATGTACTTCATGGAGTTTACAGCTTCACTGTAATTTGACTATCTATCTAGTTGGGGGTTTACAGGGTTTACAGTTGGTATATCAATTTGGCATTACTATATTTTAACGGAAAATATTTATCAATTGAGAGGTCTCCTCATGATCGAATCTAGAAACTTGGTTGTTACAAAATGGTGTCCATGTGAAATGATTCGATGGTCACTGATTTTTCGAAAGCATTCGACAAGGTATCTCATAATTTGCTTCTTCAAGAGTTTAAAAATTGTGCAGTTGGAGTCAGCTTCTTACCATGGTTCGAATCCTACCTGGTAAATCGGTCGCAATTTGTCGTCATAGGCGACACCAAATCGACGGACGTCTCTCCCACTTCCAGAATTCCACAAGGATCAATACTTTGCCCATTGGCAGACGACTTCAATTCCAAAAATTTTGTACTAATGCTTAGAAATGTATTTTACTTTACTAGTGAGGGAATGTAGCCTTTCTCTCACTAGTGAAAACCCTTTCCCTCGCTCGTAAAGTAAAACGCCATACTATACACTGGTTTAGTAATGTACTATTGTTCGCACTTCTTTGTGCTAGATGCCTACTAATACGTCGACCTTCAAAACATCAGTCGTATTTTTACTTTTCGAAGCTCGATACGCCACAGGCAGGCAAATTTTCTATTTAGTTCCAAGTAACTTAAAAAAATTCGACAATATCGATAGTTCCCTTACTGAATAAAAAATCTTTAAAAATTTGTCAATATGGGATGCAGAGTTTTTTGAATTTGACTGCCTTCAGAAGTTAAAGTTATCTTGAAGAAACCAGGAGAGCGTGTCTATCTCATCGATTATTAAAATATCTATGTGGAGGCTCGGATTGTGACGAGTGAAATGAAAGTAGTTTGAGTTAATAGCGGCTCGCCGGTTCGCTGATGATAAATTTTAAAATCTGTAAAATCGTCTATCAGCGGACGCCTGAGTTTCTATGGTGAACGAAAAAAAACTTGCTTTAGACGATAGAGCGTGAAAAACTATGGAACGAATCCATTGTTGGCGGAAAAAAAATTTTGATAGCGGAGATCGCCGTAGAATAAGGGTTTGAAAATGCAGACCTCCGCCAATTGCAATAGTTTTGTATGACCAGTTACCTCAGATCAAATTTTTAGCACTTTGAGGCAATAGAGAAAGGATCAGTCTAATGCCTAAAACTACGATTTTTTCTTGAAACTAGAGTTTTCAGTCTTAAAAATTGTAACGCAACAGATCGTTATTGGCGGAATCTGCCCTTAACAAATTCAGTAACGATTTAATCAAATTAAAATCGTTTTTAGTAAAACACTTATTTAATTAGCGAATGACTGTTGTTGACTGATGGACGAATCTTAATTCAAATAATTCAAAGGGTTGTACATATGTACATATGTACGTAAAATTAATTTACTCCCTCATAAATTTTAAGACAAAGAATTGGTACATGGAAATTATAATTGAAAAATGTATGAAGCGCGCCGCAGGCGATTTTTTTTTGTAGAGTCTTTTATAAGTTTCAATATTTAAATCCGGTCAGATCTTGAAGAAAATTTCGGACATTTCGGACAATTTCGGACAAATGTGTAAAATTTCGGACATTTCGGACAAGCGGGACGCCTGGACTCAACCCTGAGCTCTGCACTCAAATTTAATCGCCCATCTCGAGTCACCCGCAACCAGCGAACTTTTTACCTACCGTTCAACAAAAAATCAAACATTCAGCGCAATTCCCCTATATATAGACTTCAGAGCAACCACAATGAATACTATTCTTCGATTGACATACTGGAACCGAATTTTTCTGTATTTAAGAACCGAGTTAAGTCTCTCTATGAGATCTAAGAGTTACAGTTTGATCAATGGATGTAAGACCTTTTTCTCTTTATTTTTTTCTTTTCTTTGATTTCCACTTTAATCTCCTTTTGAGACTATGAATTTAATGATTTAAAAACGACAACTTGTACGTAAATTAACGGTTAATATGTAATTAGGGTAGTGGCCTGTATATATTAATCGAAATAAACAAACAAACAAACAAACCAACCACCATTGTATGGCTATGTCGTGTAAATGAGAGATCGGAAAATAATTCGATGAATAGCTCCTTATAATTTGCATTACATTTAATCCAGCGACTATCAACAGTCGCAGATAATGTGCTGTAAATCTCTTCAATATAATTTGCATTTTTTTTGCATTAGTAACAAAGAAGTGACAATGACCTTGTATTCTCGTTGTATAATTCAGATAATTCTAAGCAGATTCCCAGTCGAACATGAGCAATCATTTTGTAATTAAGGAAAACAATTATTCTCCAAAGTTGCACGAAATGAACTAAAAAATTATTCTGAAAACTAAAATCAACAAAATCATAAAAACAGATAAGAATCTCCAGAACTGCTACAATTCGGTTTGGTTTGATCAACAGTGATGGGAACGAAAATTATCTGAAAATTCTGGCAAGTCATGTCCGTATTGCATTTTCAGTTAGCTCACTACAGAGGTAGCAGAGAGAGGGAGCTGTTAGATTTTGTCTGCAATTTGTGACTGGCAAAAATTATCATCTCCTCATAAATACATGCACCGAACAAATTGATAACGTACATTGCATTTATTCAGTGCGGTTGCGAGAATCATTATTTCCTCATTTAATACAATACATTGATAAGGCACATCTCGGTTGATTTTATAAAAAACCGAATAAGCAAACACAATAGTCAGTCAGTTGAAGTTAAGAGTTCGTACTGAATTAAATAAGTGTAACAAGAAGGAACATGTTTGCTTCATATTACGATAAGGTTAAGAAGACTTGGTCGGGACCTCGTCATAACGTTAATGAATACAATAGAAGAAGTGCCGGCGAAGTTCTTTTGGAAAGGATGTCAAACGGTGATCCAAATCGAGTTGTTCAGGTGCATTGACAATATAATAAATCCATAGTCATTGAGGCCATTCTTAAACTGCGTTAGGGAACGTTGATAAACGACGTCCGTTATTTCCAGTGTCGCCGTCAGATTTGAACCATCAATAGTGCGACTCCTCAATAATACCCTCTTAGAGAGTCCCTTTAAATGTTGTTGAGGTTTCGGTCTTACATTTGTCAAGTAAAACGAATTTGACGAGTTAAACCTGACGGCAACACTAACAACTACGGCGTTTGTGAACGTTCCCTTACTCATAAACCTTAATTTTCAAAACCCCCCTCTTCCAGTCACTCAAAATTTATGCGACCTTAAGTGAAATGTATTGTCAGCCTCTAAAACCCCTCCCATTCTTGTGTAACGTAATTTTTGAACGGTCCCTTTTTAAGACAAAAATCCATCAAAAGAACTATTAATACTCATTAAAAATGCATCAGATTGACGGTGACACGGGTGAAGCGATGGTAATGAGAGAAATTCGAATTCGCACCATTCGAATTGCACAAAATCTACTGAAACAAGGGTGTACTCAAGATGATCGAGTTGCAATTATTGCACGCAATGCGCATAATATCACACCGTTGGCCGCTGCATTGCTTTGCATCGGCACGCCATTCAATGCGTTGGATATTAATATGATTGAAGGTTTTTGTGAAAAACACCTTGGCAATTTGTTTCAAAATTTGATGGACATCCGTACGTTTCAGATGATTCGTTCCTTGATATATTGGAACGCATCGAACCGAAATTCATATTCTGTGATGCTGATGCGGTCGAACCCATTCTGAAAGCGAGACTGGCACAAGATACAAAAGTGTTAATTGTTAACGGGAAAGTTAAGGGGTTTGATGTCGTCGAAAGCTTGCTGGTATCAACTAAGAGTGAAAATGAATTTTCGTATGCGTTTCAGACGTTTAACTACTCTGAGTGAATTTAATCACAAATATTCCGCCCCCTCAGGTGTCAGCCTATAAGTGATTTGAGGCAGCATACAGCTGTTATGATTTGTTCGTCCGGATCGACTGGTCTCCCAAAGTCGGTTATGTTGTCCCACACATTATTTATTGATGAGTTCGTGAACAATTCATTTTTCGTTGGCGCAGAGAGAATGCTAAGTTTCAGTTCTCTGTATTGGATATCAGGTGTTTGGGCATTTACAAATTCTATAATTTCGAAGAATATTCGCATCTTTACAGCGAAACCATTTTCGCCAGAGCACTTTTGCGATTTAGTTGGAAGATATCAGGTAATAACACGGGGAACTTTGATGGATGGCATAGAAGTGAATTTCACCACTTTCTATAACCTACTCTTAATTTGATTTTTGTCCAGGTCAAGGCTTTTCTTGGTCCAGCAAGTCGAGTTCACGCAGTCGTCAATAGTGAAGCTATAAAAACAGCCAATCTACTGACCTTGAAAACGTTTTGTCTAGCTGGTGAACCGACACCATCGACAATGATTCAGGCCGTTAGAAACTATATCCCAGACTCTGAGTTTAGGCTGATTTACGGTATGAGTGAAATAGGTGGCATGACATGCACTACGCCCATGGACATTGACATGAAGCCAACGTCTGTGGGCTGCTTGGTGCGGGGTTTCGAAGTGAAAATTGTGGATGAAAATGGTGGAAACACAGGCATCGATCAAATCGGCGAGATTCATGTCAAAGCACCGGCTATGTTTACTGCTTATCATAAAAACGATGAAGCAACACGAAGTGCAGTCGATGGTGAGGGATTTTATAAAAGCGGCGATTTGGGTTATTTTGACAAAGACGGGTGTCTCTTCGTGACGGGAAGGAAGAAAGAGATTTTCAAATGCAATTTGTTTCACATTGCACCGATCGAAATCGAAAGTGTTGTCCTCAAGCATCCGGCGGTGCATAGTGTTTGTGTGGTTGGTGTTCGAGACGAGGAAAAACTGATGGATTTGCCGGCCGCTGTTATTGTGAAGAAGGATGGGGCTGTACTTAAAAGAGAGGAAATTTATGCGTTTGTTGCCGGTATGGTTTTGCATTCAATTTTATTTGCAGAATTTCTTTTCTTAACAACATGCAATCTCGTTGTAGAGCGAATCGCCGAGTACAAGTGGCTTAAAGGGGGAATCTATTTTGTTGATGCACTGCACACGACTATCTCTGGCAAAATATTGCGCTCGAAAGTCAAAGAGTTTGCTAATGAATTGTATGAAAAAGAAAAGAATGTCGGGCAACAAATTGGCTTAATTACAAACGTTTGATTAATGGTAATGGTTTGTGGGTATTTTATGTTTCTACCATCTGGTGAGTCTGACACTCAGGGCCGGACTGGTTGACCTAATCCCTTCGGGCTGAATGGCGAAAATTTGTGAGACGGCATGTCCTTCTTGCTAGTCTTATCAAAAATGTATTTGATTCATACCCACACCTACGTCAGCTAGTCTGCATAGATCAGTGTCAAATAGCGGTACTTCTCTCTAAAATAGTGTCAAATAAGTTGTCTTCACAAAGCTAACCTCAAACAATGACAGCTTCATATAAATTTTTTTAATATTGTGGTTAGCTTTGTCAAAATGACAGCTTATTTGACGTCTCAAACGATTTGTAAATTCGTTTTCAAATTGCAAAGAAAAAACACAAGTCACAAATGTAAATTTTGGGAATTATGAGACTTTAAAAAAACTTTTATTTGACTACATGTGCACACCCTCGCTTAGTAATTTGACAATTCAAATGGCCTTGGAACAAACCTATATAACCGAAATGCAGTGTTTCCATACGATTTGCCAGATATAATATACAAAGTTGTATATGAGGAGGTTGCGTCCATTGCCATTACTTCTATGGGCCGTATCGCAAAAATACTTGGCGAATACTTTCTAGATTGAAAAAAATTTGAATATCGGAAATAAACATCTGTTCGATTTATTGCCGCTACACGTCGCACCCTCGCCAATATTTGTGACGGATGAACAGCTTCCGTAATTGAAGATGAATCAAAACGGCTGCCAGAGTGAACGAATTTGTTCATCCACCGATTCACCCAAAATTCAAATTTTGAAGCTCACTTTCGACGTGAACTATTGTCCCAAAATGTCTGATTTTGTTCGACGTTTTCTGCGACATCATTTATTACTTTTGTGTAGTTTATTTTCAAACTTTAAGGTTTTTGTAATGAGAACAACAATTTTTAACAATTTCATTACGCTAAGTGTTTCAGGGCCTACTGTTTGGAAACTAATTTCTTGAATTTCTCGAAATTTCTCGAATTTTCTCGAATTTCTTAAAATTTCTCGAATTCGAAAAATTCGAGAAACTTCAAGAAACTCGAGAAATTAGTTTCTCGAAGTTTCTCGAATTTCTTGAATTTTCCGAAATTTCTTGAAATTTCTCTAATTCGAGAAAATCAAGAAACTCTGAGAAATTCAAGAAATATTTCTCGAAGTTTCTTGAATTTCTCAAAGTTTCTTGATTTTCTCGATTTTCTCTAAAAGTTTCTAAAAAGTAGGCCCTGGTGTTTAGTAAGTGATAATACTCGTCATGACTCATTAGTTCAAAGTAATGTATCCTACAATCCCATAGTCATAATATAATTGGGTAACTGTACCTTGGTTATATTTAATAACCAAAAAATAAATTGTCGACTTTTAAGTGTTCTACTTAATGAGAGATGGTGTTGACGTCGCCATTTTTGACGAGAATACTCGAACGTCCGCAGCGCTTTGCAATGCGGAATAAAGAAATGATCCAGTTACGTTTATGTTGACGTAAAACTTATGATGGACACTGACTTATAATCTTCAAAGTTTGAATCAATTTTATGTTAAATTCAAATTCGCAATCTCTCTAAAGAGCGATATATAAACTCCTAAGAAGCTCTACGTTCCACTACCACACTTTGTTATTATCTCTATGTTAGTGAATGGTTTTTTTAACATAATTATCCTCATTTTACTTAATGACCACCACAAGTATTTATCATGGTCATATATAATCCGTCTTCGATTTTAAATCCGTGTGGGTTGCACAGATAATTGGGGCAGTATAGGTGCGAAAATTACGTTTTAGAAGAAAGAAAGAAAAAAACCAGAAAATCGATGGGAATAATTGACATCACTAAAAATCAAAAAAAAAAAAAAAATCTGCGTCGTGTAGTACTGATTGTGTTTGAATTGTGTGTTTAAAATAAAGTCAAAATCGATTGGTAGAAAGCTATAATATTCCATGCAACACAGAATAGGTAAAAATTTAAAATCAAAATTGCTGATTTTCGCATATACATACACACATATACAGTGGCCGGTTACCATGCGGGCTAAGTGAGCAAAGATGGGGATCAAAAATATCCTTTCATTCGGTCTTTCACATTACAATTTGTCCAATCTGATTCTTGCAAAAGCTCACACCGTGCGGTATATGAAGGAAATTTTGAAAGAACTTTCCTATGAATTGCTCCTCCCGATGTTGGTAAGGTTTCACACCAAAAAATGATATAAAAAGATCCATTCGCTGCGCTCGTGTTTTGTAATCCAAGAATCCGGCTTTGGATAAATTTGTTTTTTTAGTGCTGAATGGTCAGCAGCTCAGGACTGATAATATAAGCCGGCCCTGTACACATCCATGTAGCCTTCAATCAATCACCATTTACCATCGTGTTGACTCATTTTGTTTATTCAAATTGTAGCCGCTTCATTAATAATTTCTGTGTGCAATCCGACTCATGCGAGAAATATCCATCGTCACGCAAATTTTAATTTTTCTGGTGAAATGCGGTCGCCCCAGATGCTAAAATATTTAATTTCGTTTCACACATTTTTCTTTCCTTCATTGTAAGTCTTTCACAAAAGTTGCCTTCCCCAATAAAACCTTGTCTCCAACAAATCGTCGGCATTGTATCTGCACATTTCCGAGGATTAATAACTCGGAATGCGGTGTGGGAAAATGTAAAACGAAAATAATTAATTTTTCTTCCGAACTAATTTGGCTCATTTTTCTCGGCAAGATTATTATTAATTCAATTATGGCATACGGCCTGGGTGAAACACGGGGTGTATCTGTTGTAAAGTTTTCATTTTTACAGCTTTGTTATTACACGCACCTTCGTGTACAACTGGTATAATTTCTCGGAAAGGATTCGGTTTTATAAACCGTATAGAATTTTGTGTTGGATGCGTTGAATTATGAACGCTTGTGGTATCGGCAGCATGATAGCTAATAAGGCTCATTTTAAAAGGGATACCTATAAATCTGACGATGAATTACTTTGTATCGAAGTCTGTCCATTCATTTTTACATTACATCTGTCTATGATTTCGTTTTTATCACAGAGATGTTTTCCGACAACACCTCAATGCGTCCATACCATTCGAAAATTTACATTTTCCATTTACCATAGCTTTTTTCCAAGCATTAAGACTCCTATTTCAGACGTCACAAAGCCTCTAAATTTCCATTCGTTTCGCATTCCACCAAGAAAGCATGACTCCTGTCTGAACGAAGGAAATGGAAGCCCATTCCGATAAGATCTTCCTCCAAATATTTTCTATGTTAATGCTAGGAGCAGTTCTACGCAATCGCCCATTTCCTTCGTTACCATTATGAATCAAATCGCTAATGAATCGCACGAGCGGAAAAATATTAATTCAATCCACTGGCATCCACTGTTGTTGTGTAAATACTGGCTCAGTATTTCAGAGTTGTCTTTGAAATATTTGTCGCTTAACGTTCCGATATATCGAAAGCCTACAAAGTCCTCGAAGAATGCAAATATAAATTGCTGGTGGAATGGTTGTTGGCACTCACGAAATTGTACTGGTAATGTGCTATAAGTATACGCATTGGATAAACACCAAATTTAGAGCTAGTAAAAAAGAAAAGGAAATTTCTTCTCATAAACGCCTTCCTACTTGCTATCGAATCTGGTATTCATGGTATATAATGTGGATTGGATTGGCTAATGTTATTTCGTTTCTTTTTCCAGGTTATTAGATTTTTTTCGAGTGATTTTACTTTATATGTTGTGCGTATCATCATAATATGTGTATATGGAGTAATGGAGTGGAGGCATATACGTATGAGTCCTCAGAGATAATGTTCAGAGAGGAAATATTATTGCAGAATTTAATTTACATTACTAGGTTAGATGAAAGAAAGTAAATTTCATCAAATTGTTTGAAAACAAAACAAAAAACGAAAAGAAAAACAAAATTTGAAAGTCAAATTGACGTTTATTATGGGAACAAAAGGCAAATGATTTTTGCATTTACGGAAATTTAGCCCAGAAAACTGAAATTATTGAAAATTATTCTCGGTAGATTTGAAGATATTTTCTTATTTATTCCATGCTGAGTGAGTACGTACTACGTAGGGGTATATACATCAAAATTCCACTTTATTTTAGTCGTAGATGAAACTAGGTACAAGAGTTCATTTACTCCATGAGATTTTAAATGATTCACCGTTATCCGCGAAACAAAAACATCAATTTGTTACACTATTAAAAAAAAAAGTTGACAGTTCGGGGGAGAAAATGTCTGTTTTCTCCATTGTCAAATTATTATTTTTATTTCATCAGCACAAGTAGTGTGAGGGGTCAAAACAACCTTCCTGGCTATTTCAGGGGCGTCAAGACGATTGAAAGTGAAAAAGGAGACACGCATTAACTCTACGTCGAGTGCAACATTGATCAATTCCCACCTGTCGATCATCTTTAATATACGGGACTTTCAGACGTAACCTCACTTAAGTTTCGTTAAATGTGTCGTTCATTCATTCATTTGGATGCGATTTTTTTTAACGTATATGGCATTTCAAACGGCCTTGAAGAGGATTTATAGATGCCAAACGACTGAAGCATATTCTAAGTACGTGCATGAAATATAAACTTTCCAACGTTTTAACCAATGAATGTCAACACAAGGTATGGTCGAATGTCAAACTTGTCCAATGAGAGGTGAGTTTGTTTATATGAAATCGCTATGTCCTCCGGTTTGTATGAACAGACCATACCTGGTTTATACTTTCATTGGTTTTAACGCTCTTAAATTATTTACAAGTTCTGATAACAAAACCGAGCATCGAGTAAGACTTCGAAATAACATATTTGACATGTTTACCTAAAACAATAAGCGAGAAAATGTACAATTTATACCCCGAACTGTCTTCAGACTAATACAGCAGCGAAAGATTCTGAAAATTTCCAAGTTTTTTGTATCTGCACCATATTTAGTGGCGCCGGATTTTTAGTGTGTCTAGAAAGTAGAGGAGCGAGAGGAACTGAGACTCTTTATACTTCAAAAGTAAATTCATCGTGACACCCATGCATGATTGGTGACATTGCCGAGGACATTGGAAAGTTGAGACAATTTTTTCAGTGAAATAGACACATTAACTAGAAAATGCGTTGGATTTCGGTATTCAGAATGATAACAGCAGGTGAGGCAGCATCAACGCCATCTGTTATCATGTATCTGTTAGTGTAAGGATTGAACAATGTGACGTTTCATCAAATTTGACATTTTCAGTCCAGTCCTACACTCATATTCACTCCCGAATACACCCCTTTCACAGTCGCTGTTGCTCTACACAGACGACAACAAAACAAAAGTTCTTTACAACAAATACACAGAACGTCACCGAATACCAAACTGAGTCCCACATAGTGTGTTCGGATCGGTGGTCATTCAGTACATATTATAAACTGTAAGAGATCACAGTTTTCGAAAGTTTCGAAATGAAGTTCATTTTCGTTGCTACTATTGTGAGCGCATTAGCGCTGAGTTTGTGCTCCAGTTCAAATGTAACTGGTGATTACTCGCCTTTCTACAAAAGTTTAGTTACGCGGGAAACATATCACCATTACGCCAACGATAGCGATCCAACCGATCGAATCTACTTCTCCACTCAATTCGAACATATGCTGACAGAACAATACTTTCAAGCACAATCCTTCATTGTTGATGCATGGATGAAATGCGGTAAAGTTTTCGTAATGAAGAATGTTGACGATGCGATAGATATTTTTAAAAATCCTCCACTCGGCCGGCGAAGGGTTGCCACAAGCGATATGCAATGTCTGTATCACTGTATAATGAACAGAACAGGCGTGGTAATCACACAATCTTATTGCAAGCCTCAGCAAATATCTTTTCAACCAACCGTTTTATTGTGTTCAGATGACTGATGACGGCTTTCAAGAGGCCCCGTACATGAAACTCATCAAACAACTTCGATTCAATTACACATCGTTCGACGTAGACGAACTGCGTGGTAAAACAAAATTGAAATTACTGGCTTCGATTAGGAGTCTAGCGAATGGTCTGAACAATTACAAAATGATTACGTACCAAAATGCGCCACATCCGGATGAGGCCTACTATCTTATAGAATCGTATGCTCGAGCGGCATATAAATGCAAAGACGTGGACTTGGGGATACTTAATAAGTGCGTAATGGAAGGTTTCGAATGCTTTCAGATGAAAATGAAAAAAATGTCTTATTACATTGCAGATGTGAGGACTGTTGGAACGTTATAAGGTGCATACTCCTGCAAAATCGACTAACGGATTTTGACAGCCCATTTTTTCCGCTTTGGGTGAAATAATTGAAAAAACTTACACGGAATGTTTGCCCGTCGACACTGTTGCGACAAAATTGAATTAACATGAAGACTTGGTTTGTAACATTGTGTAGTGTTCTGAATAAAAATGTTTTTATTTTTCTGTTTACAAGTTGTTGTGTGCCCTCGAGAGTTACAACTTATGTAGAACTGAGCTCTACCTAATCGTCTTTGGGGTCCGATTTTATTTTACCTTCAAATGTTCATTCTGTTGCCCTATACAGTTTGATACAACAGCTTACTGAAATCGGATGCATTCGGGACGAATCGGGTCCTATTGGGTCTACACTGAAGTATGGGCAATTGAAGAAAGAGGAAAAAATTTGGATATTTCGGTGAACTCCTAGCAGTTCCTCTGCATCAATGCACTTCATGCAAAAGTGCTTCAAGTGACAACTGCCAAATAGAGGACTATTTTGAATGAATTCTTTTCACATTTTCTTACAGTTCAAAATTTGTTTGATGCACTGTTCCGTTTCAGTACTCTTCTTAGAGTACTCGTGCTTGTAGTGCGTCCAAAATGCAACAAAAACATTAAAAAAAACTGTTTCCACTGATCACTATTGATGTTAGTTTTCCACTGACACCAAACATGTAGTAGTAACGCGATGAGTGTGTCTTCAAAGTGTAAAGAGACTCACTTCCTCTACTCTACTATTACATATGAAAGATGCGATCAAAAATGTTTTTCAAGCCTTGGGCATAAACTACGGAATTTTTCTCGTAAATTAGGCCTTCAGCATGAAAAGTTGTGTACGCATCTGTTGTGGACGGTTTATTTTAGGCACTTTCGCTTGTCGCTTGTCGCGAAATTGCCTAAAGTGTACCGTCCACAACCGCTGCTGAGCAGTGTGGATTAATTTTAAACAACATGTAGCTTTCAGCCGAGACACCTTGAAGTCATACCCATTTCACTGCTCACGAAAAGTCCAAACTGAATTCTTGGAATAGATGAACTGATTTTTATATTTAATAGTCAAAATACGTTCCCTTAGAAGTTTACCGATGTAGTCACATTTTTACCAAAATATTTTGTACATTACATTACAGTCATAGAGATTACGTAGCTTGAAACCGTATGTAGATTTTCAGTGCCTAAAGCATCTGTACAAACGCACTTCGAACTTTTTCGTGTGAATATTTCGCAGCGCATTCGTAAGTCCTACTAACCTGCTTTATAGTGAAAGAAATTTGACGTCGCGTCGATGTGTGAATATATATACGGTAAGAAATCGTCTAAGTGTATTGTCTACCTTGATTGTTTACAGCTCTATGACTTGAGATTTTATCATTTAATTCCGCTCAGATTTACCGACTTCATATCAGAATCTCATTTCTTTGAATATTTCTTATCGATTTTACGGTAATAGTATCTTCCGTTATATAATACCTGTTACTGGTAAATACACTTGGTCTAGTTTACGTACACTCTATACTCTATACACATTGCCATTTCAATAAAGTAAAATCTTTTTTAAATTTATTCCTTGCTGTATGTATACCGTACGTACCCTTTATTGTGGTTATAGTATTATGGCAAAACCCATCACATTCTTCAACGAAGCGAAAGAAGGGCAAATCAAGAAGGGCTCAATGAGCATAAAACCTAATCAGAGTCGCTATGGATTTCTGGTTAATATTTATCTTAATTAGATTTAGTTTTATATATATTTATTCATCTATGTGGTAGCTGTCTACTTTGACTATTTAATATGATAAACAGTCGAGAGCCATGAGAATCCAGCTGGTGGTGCTGGTAAACATTTTTATTAATTACGATTGCAATAATTTTTAGCAACCATCGTTAAAAACATGATTTAGTATCTCATAAACAGTCCGACAGCATAAAATGTGTGGTTTTTAATACAATACATCGCTTACCATATGGTCCCATATTCAGGTGTTACACCACCAAAAATCGTATTAGAGCCATCAAATTAAAAACTTATCGCAATCATTTAACAGAAAAAAAATATTTTTTTAAATTGGTCAGCGTGTTTTTAATGCACATTGATGATGATGTATATATGTGTGCACTGTGCATGCAAGACCGTTGAATAAAAAAAAATCTTATTAGGCAGGTAAGCAAAATGAATTTGGTTCTGTAAAAATATACGTCTTGACCAAATCAAAATAACCAGAAGCAATTGGGTGGCAGATGTTTTTCGTGAAATTATACGAGAGTGAGATTTTAAAGTTTCAATATTTTCGTTCGTTTTTGTTGTCTCAACATTTAGGTACAATTAAGTAAACTGAGAACGGAATGGTTAGCTTCATTATTATGTTTTCTTTGTTCCAGATTTGAGGTCAATTGTTCAGTTTTTTCTTTCAAATCGAAAATCTTTTCATTCTACGCTGAATAGTTAATAATTGTTGATTACTCAACGTACATACCTATCCATACAATCTACATTCAGACTCACAGATAATTTGTTTCTCTTATTTATTTTTCTGTGTCTCAACGATTTTATTTTTACGTTCTCGCTTCAAGAACCATTTAAACATCAAACTAAAACTTGGCGAAGGAAAAACCAATGTTGCCGTGGAAACTCCCCCTTGTACATATTAACCTCCTATTAAATAACGTTTTTATTACAAATACAATGGCAAAGATCATCTTTTCCGTTCTTAAACTTGATTAAACCACAGAAATAATTTATATTGAAAGGATATGATTGTAACAACAACAACACACCATATTACGTAAAAGTAAATGATATCTGGCCGTTTTGGAAGGAGAATCTAACAATCGATGAGTGGATATTTTGTATCTAAGGATTGTTAGTTATGTAATGGGATACCAACGAAACCGGTCAATTGGTTCATCAAAACGAATGAATTTTGTTATTTAATATGATGAATGACTTGATCGATATCGACGAGTGAGCGAAGCGAATTATTTTTTAAATATATTTTACCGCCGAATAATATAAATGAATTTTTTTGATCAACGGATCAAAGTCTATTTTTTGTAAAATTTTCTCAAAATTCTCGAAAGAGAATTCTAAAATTTTCAAGAATTTCAAGAAATTCTAAACTATCGATTCTGTTGACAATCTATCGAATTTGAATGAACGAAATTTCATCTTTCTTATAATTCGTTAATGTTACACGTCCATTTTCTGCATTTAACTATTCATAGTTGTTTGTCTGTTGTCCCTCTAAAATGGATCTCGTATTTGTTTCAAGAAATTGAAGAAGTTACATTCAGTGTACGTAGTAAATATTATGCAACAAAATTCTGTGATTATAGTTTTTACAACGAACGCCGACCCTTCAAAATATTGAATTTATGATCGTCAAAATTTTTGACAAATGTTATCTAAAAATATTTCACTTGATACAAGCAGCAGGTGCATCTTCTTTGTATTCACCTGTTATGTGTGTCGTCTAGTTTTTGATTTCAACCCATGTTTTAGCATACATTTTGCTACATTCACTGGCTACAGCTCATTCCTTTGTCATTGTTTTGTCAATAACAGATGCCCAGTATTTCAAAGATGAATAAAGTCTTTGAAGATGCAATAAGCGAACCCGAACATACAAATAATAATCTTATTCTACCCAGCTGTGCACATAATATCTCTCGGAAATCGGAAAACAGCTATCAATATTCACATTGCATGTTTTGTCCTTTAGCATTCTCTATTCCAGATTTGTATTCACAACAATTTATTGCTCATGTCTTTGGGAAATTAAATGTTAATCTTAACTTTCGCACCGATCCAATTCGCTTTTATTGCAGTGATATTGATTGGTTCGTTAGAATTGCAGATGAACACTGCACATTTTAGTTGTAAAGTGATGCAAAACAAAACAAATGTTTTGCATCGATGTGAGATTGCGACCCATCATTGTACGAATTGCCCATTTTTTCTAGCGTTGAGATCTAGCGCTGTGGCGCGAAATGTATGAAATTTCAATAAAAGCAAAACTTCTATGCTAGCTGTGCCATCTTGCGTTACGTAATTAAGAGACCTTAAGACACCTATAAAGACAGCTCGTACCCACTAGAATATTTGGTTGCCACTGCCTGCGAGATCAACCAAACTTGTTCCTTCAGAACCTACGCTATAACATGAGAAATGGGCAAGAAGAAATTGCGTTCGTTTCCGCTACAGAATACAAAATTTTACGACCCTGTACTAACACTAGTGTAAGCGTTGGATTACAAAGCCGTACAACATCAATGTGTCCCCTATTCGACGATTGCAAAATTTATCAAGATTCTTTTCGCGTAACCTTGAAATTTATTTAGGTTTATGTGCCATTGTGCTTATCTTAATAACTATAGCAAATTTACTCTATCAAATAAAACTCGTAAGAGACTCGCATATATATGCAGAATTACCATTAAAAAATAAGTGTGACGATTGTTTGATTGTGTCGCAGTGCCACCCTTATAAAATGCTACCCTCGAAATATTTAACAGCACTACACAGCACCATAGTGCGTCATAAATGATAACTTTAAAAATCGAGTTGTTTTTTTCCTATTTCAACTTCCATGTTATTTTCTTTATTGAACCCGTATCTTTCAAACGCACACGTCTAACCATACAATATACATATATCCCAGGGCGTCGTACATGCTTTATTTGTTTGAAATTTTAATTCAAGTCGTTTGGTTGAACAACCCCTTAATTTTTGGTAAACTATTTATTACGCTAGAGACATATAACAAGAGAAAAATCCTTTTATTATTCCTTCAATCGATGAAATTTATGATTCGGTCGATTCTGTATGAAACGTATTTCATGTTACGTCGCAGGTAATAGTTTGTTTGGGAAAAGGGGGAACTGAAAGAAATTGATAAATCATCTGTCGAAAGAGTTGTAAAGTACCTGCTCTAGCACACATGCTGTCGAATATATAAAACAAAAACAAAAAAATTGCTTCATCGTTCGAACTGTAAAATAATCATAAAAAACGTAACAGCCATAAATATGTATCGCGTTCTATTTTCGAAGGGTCATTGATCGCAAACGGACCCATTTTGCAATATTAACGTAAATAGTATTATATCCCATTTGTCGCTATAAAATTAATAACATCATCAAGACCATCAAGTGCATCTGATTCCACATATTATATTAAAATGGGAAAGTTTTCCGAAACATTTTCCATTTCATAAATGCTTTAAAAAGACATAAATTGTAGACTTTTACTCTTATATTACATTATATTGCTTTCACTGTATCCGCATATTTATACCATGTTGGAAATGGATCACAGGTTACTCGTATCCTTTGAACAACAACTTTTTTTTCTGCTTCTTTTTGTACTATTTTGTGTGTATATACCAATAAGAACGGATAAATTAAAGGGCTCTCCGTAGGACACCGCTATAACTTATGTATGTGCAGTGTGCACGTGCTAGAATCCACAACCGAAATCAACTCTTTGCCGAATAATTTTTTTTTATAAAAACTGTCTATTCCTTTGTGCAATTTCGTCGAAACATTTTTTCGTCTGTCCTCTCGTTAATGATGACCACAGAATAGTAATTCATTACGAAGGAGTCTCATTTATAAAATTGTTGCAATATACTGACAGTATTGACTAAATTACGTTTTTGTATCGAAAGAAATAAGTCGAATGGCCGTTTTCGGTAGCAACTGATGTACACACATATGGTAAGCTTTATAGTTGATCTCGGATGAAACTTATGTGTATACAACTGAAAATGTGTCTGAAAAAGTAAGGATACATAAGCTTGACTCATAACTTACAATATCCTTGTCCCCTAACCACTATTTCTTTACCAAACGGTAGTGCAGCTTGTACGTAACGATTGAACTATAGGTATGATCATTGTGTACACCGTGCACACTTTTCATTTCGAATTTGATTGAGTTATATTGGCAATGTATTGGTGATGTATTAAATGGTCATTTTACAGAAATGGTCGGAGATAGATTCTCGAAATTTTCTCCTTACATTTTGACGTACGCAGGGGGAGGTATAGGTTCGGAGTTCGTAATTTTTAACGTGTGTCCCAAGTATTTCAAGTATTTTCAACAAATTGACACAAAATCTTTTACTTCCGTTTTCTTCAACAAAAATTTTGCCTACATTAACGAAGGCATATGTAATGCAGAGCTCTGCCCTGATTTTTGTCTTCGTTGTGGTTAACAGATAAATCACCACCTGTAAAAGCATTTGTAACGTTTATTAGCAGCAGGGGTTGTTTAAAAAAAAATCTGAAAAATTCAGGAAAAAATATGATTTTTTTAGAATTCTCAAAATCAAATTAGCAGATTTAGAAAAAAAAAAAACAGAAAAGTTCCCACGAGTACCGGATGAGACTGACACCGGCTCCCACACTGTCCAAGTCTTCATAAACTCATTTTTCTCCAATATATATAACATGTGTATCTACATAAGCATAAAAATGTTTAAGGCGTTGTTATTACATTCTTCCTATTTTGCTTGGGGCAGTTAGTATCACGGAGCAAAAAATCACATTTCATGAATAATAATTTTGCAATATGTGCAATATGAGATAGACGAACCCAGTAAGATTCGAAATGTAAATTAAAGGAAAATATTTACAGATAAAGGAGGAGGATATTTTTTGGAGAGAGGGAATTTTTTTAAATTAATTTTTGTTTTTTAGCTTTCATCTTGTAAATTTTAAACAGTCAAACAAAACAATGGAAATAACCTTCTCAACCATGTAAGGCACGACTTAATTCATTTGATACTAAGTCTTATACAAATTGAAAGTTGAAGTACAAATTCTTGGTAGTCCAATTCATTTTTAACCAAAAAAAAATGTTTTTCTTATCCCGATGCATTGTGTAAGGTATGTCCACTTTTGTACAAGGAAAATATTTTTGGTTAAAAGTTCACCGTAATCTCCAGAGAAAGAAGAATTAGGCTGAAACACCTACATCTAATCCATATTACCCATGTTAAAGCAGACGATTACCGTCTTTTATTCTCAAAAAAAAATTCAGTGAACGCTACAAAGTAAATCGAAAGATGTCGCTACAAACAAATCGTTTCGGGGACATGCTAAACTGGTATACTGATGTTTATAGAACTTTAGTACAGCTCGGTTCGTTTACATGCTAAACTGGTACACTGATATTTATGACACTTTAGCACAACTCGGTTCGTGGACATGCTAAACTGGTATACTGGTGTTTATGGAACTTTAGCGAAAATTTATGGTAATATATTCACAAACTCATATCTTAATCAATTTTGATCCTGCTAATTAAACTTACCGAATTTAATCAGGACTAATGTATCGAATACTGTCCATAGATACCGAAAATGAATTACAATTGCAGACATTCGTCGGTACAAAAAAACATGGAAAATGGTCGAAGAGATGTTTGAGACAGACGACGATTTTTTATGTTTATTGTCTCATTGCATTATGTGCACTATTGAAGGGAAAATTATTATTTTATATCTTCCTCATTGTATACCTAAAATTATGTGGTACATTAGTTGCCACCAGGTTGTTTACTTTTATTTTCGTTTGAAGTGTTTCGGAAAGACCTTTATTTGTCATGAAACATTTTGTTAATATTTATTTTGTTTGCTCGTAAAATTGCTAATTGATACCATTGTTGAGGGTATTAGACTTTCGGAAATGGAGCAATAAAATGCCAATGATAAAAAAATGTGCAAAAAATGGTTCATCTGTTGTTTGTGCGTTTGATGTGTTGAAACGGATAGTCATATTTATTATCGATGACAACGACGACAAATATATGTTATTAGCACCAGCAAAATATTCTCTCTTATAGCTAGACATATGGTAAAACTAAAGAAGTAGAAGATTTTTATTATCAAACACTAAACTATACTTCGAACAAAAGACATTCTAGCATACAGTAATACTGTATACAGATCATTTGGCCAAATACCTATGTCGTCGGGAGAAAAGTCTCTTTTAAAACATGTTATTATAAGAACTAGACCACACCTTTTGGGCTGGTCAGGTCCCTTGACTGACTGATTATTTCAATACATTTTTGCAACTGTTCCAAAAATATCAAAAAATTGCATTGCTGCTTCATATTAATTCAAAACAATTTGTATCAGATTAAGAAAAGCGACCTTTTCAAACGAGGAACGCTTAAGTCAAATTGTCTGCTTAAAAGCAGTGAAAATGTGATCTTGCTTACGAGTGGTAAGTTACGACCTTTTGAACGAAACTCATGTGAATTATGGTACGTAGCTTCGCTCTGGTCACAAAGCCCACACTCGTTGAAAGTACCCAAAAAATTCTATTTGGAATTAACTCCTAGATTATTAATCCCGTTTTTTCAGTGCTACAAGCATCAATCAATGAAAGTAAATAGATAGGTATGGCCAAACGTTCAAATTTGTTCTAGCCGGAGCACATACGGATTTGCAAGGCGCCACCTCAAACGAACTCATTTCTAGTGCAAATTTCCACTAGAAATGAGTTCGTTTGAGGTGGCGCCATGCAAATCCGTATGTGTTCCGACTTGTATGGACTGGCCATACCTACTTATCTACTTTCATTGGCATCAATAGCTCGATTACGATGGCATTGAATGCATTTTTTCAAGTGAAATGTTTGACATCTCCTCCATTTAGAGGTTATATTTGGGTGTTACGTCATTCTGTATGACTCATACGTTTGCATTGAGAAATTCATTGATGATTTTAATTTTCTTGAAACTGCACTGAAATCATTTAATGAACGATCCCTTAACGAACAAAAACCAAAGGATTTTCAGCCATCTTCGCTCTTCGAATAAAAAAGTTTTTGGAAACTCGTTTAAAATTACTCAAGCTATCGTGTCGTATCAAGCGACAAGATAAACCTTCGGGAATAATGTCTAACATCATCCGTCTGTTATAGTCCATCTTGGAACAATTACTCCAATCTTTTCATGAGAGATCTTAACTGACCATATGAAGCAACAAATCCGATGGAGGGACGAAGCTTCCTTGGTCGACAAAATATGAACATCCGGTTATATTCCGCACAACTGAATAAAAACGGTGGGTTGTAGATAATCAGTATCTATCAATTTATAAAGAAAAACAAACAGAAAACCCAACTAAAACATACCTACATATAGGTACGATATACCTGTCAGCCGTGTTCACAACAATACGAAGTGCATTTGAATATTGAATGACAATTTTCTGTTGCCATTCCTCTTCATCCATTTCTTCGTTCTTTTCAGTATAGCATCAACTGTTAAACCGAAACGTTCTCGGCAAAGCAATATATTATTGAAAGTGAAAGCTACGATAGTTGCAAAAATGGAAATGTTCCGTAAAAAAAGTCCTTTCCTCCACTGGATCGTGTTCACATATCTAATGTTCACTAGCAAGATTAATGCACGCGTTATCAACAGCAATGAAATGATTGACAATAGAAAAGTGCTAAAAATGGATGTGGTAACTGCATGCCAGATGACCTGTTTCGAAGAGTTTTTGTTCGACGACGAAGAAGTGGTTAATCCCTTTTTTAATATCATCGACCAGTGCACCGAACGGTCCAATTGTTATATGTGCTTCGATTTCTGTGGAATGCTGCATGATGAATCGCGGATGATCGGAAAATTGATGTGCACGAATGATACTTGTGTAAGGATTTTGATTGAATTTACCGCATGTTGACGAGGGTTTTAATGTTAAAATTTCTTTCAAATAGTTTACCGGATGCAAATACGCTTGTGTCTTTCATAAATTGTTGCCGAAGGAAGTTCTCATCGACCACTGATGTTGCTGGAAGTCTGACGAAAGGTTTGCCGCAGTCAAATGGTTTCGAGAAAAGGAGTCGAAGCGCACAAGGCTAGTGAATTGTCAGCATCAAGTCTGACTTGGAGTAGAAATGATTAGACGATGGAAATTCAATCGATGTGTTGTAAATTGGATATTTGTAAGATTTCGTTTGGGAAATCTTCAGAGTACACGGGAAATTGTGATAATTTGATCATACAAGCGATACGTGCTTCGAATACGATCATATAGTGAATAAAATTTTAAATTAAGAAAGGAAATACGTCGGGCGTTTTAAGTTTAATTCAACGGTACTCGATGTAATGAAGCCAACTTTCATTCAAATTTCTTACCCGTTGGATTCTCTAGTCTCAGAAAATAGTTTTGAATTCCAGTGGTGCCTACAAGTATTTTTGAATAGTACCAACAAGAAAAGTTTCATTCACTGGGCTGTAAAGTGCTTAAGCCTCGGCTGTTCATCCATCATTTAAGGTGGTCGAATGAAAAATTCAATTCACACGATGTCATAACATTACATTTACACGATGTCAGTGAATATCCAAATCCATAGATACCAACTGACAATCATGTCATCGTTTAGCATCATTGTTGTATTGAATCTCTTTTTAAAATTCTGAAAACAGGTCAGACATAGGGTACAGCGTCACGATTCGTCAAAATGGAAAGAATTTTCGGAGCACAAAAAATCGGTTTAAAATGCAGAGTTAGGGATACGTTTCTTGGGATCACATTGATATGTGTTGCATACTTCAAGACTCCCATTCAGTTCATATATGTAATTCTATACTGATATTCCCCTTAAATCCACTAAAACTCTCCCACTCAAACTTTGTTATTGGCCTTGACCGTCGATAGACAACTATATTGAAAATCGAAACAGGTCAGGTTTACCTGAAGTTGTACTGAAGATACCTGAACCTGTTTCAATCAATTTTCTCCTGACCTGAATTTACCTGAAAATTTGACCTCTCCGCGAACTTTTAGCGACGATACCTTTTACCAAATTTTCATGTAAAATTTAATGAAGTGACAGATTTTGTATCAATCTGCTCCATCAAAAGGAGTATCAGATTTGATAATTATACTGGTGGCAGGTATACTCTTGCAAACTGTGAAAAAGTGAAAGGCTTAGGTATGTCGTTGAATTTCATTTTCTTTTCGCAATTCGGGCACAGTGACAACATTTTTCTAAAAAAAAAATTGTTTTGTGACACGTTCCCATACTTCCGAAACAATCCAATGAAATACAAAAGAATTCCAAGATATAAAATTCCCATTTCATTATCTCATTCATTTTGCATTTGTTTACGCTCAAACGTTTACACGTAATAGTCATAAACACACCCCTTGTGTTTGAGGAAGTTTTTATGTTGCCGATTATACGTTCAAGTAAACAGGAAGTAACAAAACTGAAATTGTTTTTATTGTTTTACGACTGTAAAATCGGAAATATTCATTAAGAATCGGTACGATGATTCGTTCCTTCCGTTAGCTCGATCCATGTCTGTGTTGTACGAATCGTCTAGGTTGTGATTTTGCTTGTTTATTTATTCATCGAATCGCATCGATAATCTCTTAATCCCTTTAATCCTTCAAATCCATTAATGGACTTAGCTTACCTTTGTTACCTGGACTCACTGGGAAACTCCGTTTTTTCTCTCAATTTCTGCACTATATATAGACCCATTAAGTGAGAGCGTTTCGAAAACGTTTGCACAAGACGGACAATTGTTCGTATGCATTTTTGATTTATATTCCAACATCTAATGTCACGAAATTGGGATATGTTGGATTTAATAATTATTATGTGGTAGGAAAGGTAATGAGATCGTTACACTTCTGTACATAACACGAACGAGCGTTAGCGAGTGTAACGATCGAGTGTAGCCCGACTACCACATATATGATTTTATCGTTCCGGGGTGAGTATGTCATACATAAACGAAAACTGGAAAATATACTGATACACACATGCACAGCACACACACATTGTGCAAAACAAAACGTGTCAACAAATCCATTTCATTCAAGGTCTCAGTAGCCGAATCGGATAGAGCGCGTCACTTTTACGCGATGGTCTTGGGTTCGCTCCTCGTCAAATTTTTGTTTTTTTTTTTTTAAATTTTTTTTAAATCAAATATTCACGTAGACTTGCTGTCTGTCTGATATCTGTTTCGATCATCTATATAATATAGGGTAGATAAGTAATGTCAAAGCAACTTTATGCGGAAAGAGCACATGGATGTATGTGTAACGTAACTTACGTTTTGAGAAAGCGCGTGAAATAATGTCATACAAATATTTGAAAATAATAGACTATGCCAATCATATTTAACCAATGATGCCATTTTAAAGGTCATCAATAGTGGTGACTTTATCACTATTTTATTGTACCGGAATCATGCACACATTCAAATAAAAGCATTTCCGCCAAAAAAATCATTTTTTAAATTAACGGACAAAAAAATTTCAGTTTTGTGGTGTCACTTACGACTATCTTCACAACAGACATGTCAAGAATTTTGTTTACCTGAATGGCAACATATTTTTGTATCTTTTCTTCACATTTTACCGACTGAATTAGCACGAAACGTATTGCAGGCAATTTCTAGGCACATAAAATTAAGGAATTGAACACTGAATGGCACAATTCACACCAAATTACTTTTAAAAATGAGATTTTCACAACACCCACAATGTTTGACCAAATTAATTTGACTTTAAAATTATTTCGGAGAATTTTTCCTAAATTCTGTTTAAGACACTAGCATGAGCACACTCGGAACTATTTTCTGTGCGAAATTGAAACTGAATCACTTTGTTTTACGCGAAATACTACAAATTTTTGACACAAACTTGTTTGAGATTTAAAATTTACTGTCCCGATTTGACATTTCATCAAAACAAAATTCAGTGAATCAGTCAAAACTGGATGAACTGAGTGAACAATACTACTCATACTACTGTAATTGCAAAGTGGCAAACTTAAGACCTTATGTGGAATTTGGGTGGAAAATGGCGCAAATCATATATTTCAGGAATTTATAAAGTGAAAAATCTTTCCGGTTTCGAGTTTTTTCGTCAAAAGACGAGACACGGGTATCTTTATTTTCAATTTTTAGCTGCTTTATGTAAAAAAATTGAGAAAAAAAATCATTTTGGCGTAGTCTATTGAAACTCTGCATTTCTCAATTTACTTTTTCTCTTCGTTTTGTGTTGTGATTCGGATTTTTTTCACTTGTATGTGTTCTATATTTCCGGAATTTCGTTCTTTCGTGTCTCATTATCTACAGTGTATTATATCGATGGATTCGATATATGACTCAACAAAACGTGTTCTTACGTCAGACATGTTGATCAGATCGAGTTTTCAAAGGTTTGTATCTCGGCAGATATTAATCCGAAGCTAATTACGTTACAGAAGTCCTGAGATCACGCACTGGCATTTTGTTTGATTGAAATCCGTTTAGTCGAAATTTTCATCGTAAACAAAATACAAGAGAAAGGGTTCACATAACAAACACACACACACACCACGCCGTGAGTCATACACGTTATGTACTTTTCGAATTGAATCACATTAGTCGCGAGAATCCAACTAGCAATTTAGAAATTCGTAGATATTCGAAGGCTCAGTGGTCGAATGGTTAGCACTGCTTGTTTTCAAGCAAAGTTTCCGAGTCCGGTTCTCGTTGGGGTCAGGATTTTTTTCCGAGTTTCTTTCATATATAAATAGTGTAAATAATTTTTATAGTGTGAATTTAATCGTAAGGATAATTTGTACAAAGTTTTTCATTTTTGTCCTGTGATAAATAAAGTTGAATTGAATTGAATATATTTTGGGTCATTTTGACTCTGCCGCTATTATCCGTAGAGTGTGTGTTGTTCGTATTGAGGCTATTTATGCAACACAACAATTGAACAGTTTGGTTTCTTTCATTTAAATGCAGAGTAAAACAAAACTCCCTAGGAACAGGTCGCGGTCGACGACAGATTAATGTATCATATAAAGCTTATATACAGAACCGTTTAATGTATGACATACTCACTCCGGAACGATAAAAAGTTTTTTTTAGACAAAAATCGGTTCGCTCCTTGGAGTAGCAAAAATTTTGAAAATAAACAAACACGACAATAGTAAACCAATTACGAGCCTCTGTTTTGTGTCTATTTCACGCACGGATGTTTACCAACAGTTTTTTCTTTACGGGCTCGTTACTTTGAGGACATGTACAGCCACCATATTTTTGTTTCTCTTAGCCTATTTTGATTTATTTCGTATTAATTTACACCCCGGCGTGGATCTCGAAATAATAACTTCTGTTGATCGGGCTTAGTAGAGGTAGAACAAGAATAGAAAATGACTGTCGCAATACCTACCGCTCAGATAGATTCCAAATTGACGAATTGTGTTGGTAGATTAAAGTGTTTTAACAAATTTCTTCATTAAACCCACTTCAAGCATGAATGGTGCATGTACTCCACAGATATATGTACTGATTCTAGACAGAGTATCAAAATGTTTCTTTGTACTCTATTTGACAGTTGTCACTCTAAGTATACTTCTGCTTGAAAGGCGTTGCGTCATTTTGCATTCCGACTGATAATTTTCATTTCATCAAGTCTGACCTAATAACCATTGATGGCTATTTTTCATATAAAATTCGAATCCAAAATTTTAAATTCAAGTTTGCAAATGGCCATTGCTCGATTCGCGAAACAAAAAGCGTCACTATAGTTAGTTCAACATCGATGAACACTATTGTTTTTTACAAAAAACAAAATGATCCTACAACTAAGTTCAAAAAGACTGTTATGATCAGAGCGAGAAAACCGAAGACTAGTTATTATAACTTGCCTTGGGGTACTTGTCAAAGTATTTGCTTCTCTTTCAACGTGGTACGTTGAGAGCGAGAGGACAGAAGACCAGTTTATTTTAACTGTCCTTGGGGTAATTGTCAAAATATCTTCTTTTCTTTCATCATAACACTCTATTGTTATTTGGTTAAACTTTAGACTTTGGTGAATTAGGGGCTATTTTTGCATTTACGAAAACTTTCTACAATTTCTTCAAGTTTGTTTTAAAAAAATGGTCAAATTCTAGTAATATTTAGCCCCTCCGAAAGTACTCATTTCGTTTCTGGTGTTTTTACTCATAAAAACAAAACTTCTTTAAAAAGAAGAAATAATTTCGATAAAAATGATTCCACATCGTCGATTATTCTTGAAAAATATGCAATAATTTTTAAAGGTTTCAGAGTTTATTTGAGACTATTGCGGTCTTACCTCTTCAAATAAAATGCTAAATGCTAGAGGTGAGCTTCGATCAACGCCACCAAGTCCTGATAAAAAATAACCTGTTGTTTTCGTCTTTCGTCATTATTGTCTTACTTGTGATTTGTTCCATGTTTCTGATTTCTGCTCGCAGAAAGCCCACGACCAATTTTGTATTCCGTCGTTTTTACAAAATTGTTAACGCTGGTCCTGGAGAAATTGAAATTTTTCTAATTCGCTGATGCAACTTTGCACTGACAATTGGTGATTTTGATGAAAATGTTTGATTATTGAACTGATGTGATATTGTGTTTTGGCACGACATAGTAAAGTTAACCAGGCAGGAGCGCTTGTTTGACTAGAGACCTGAATTATCTAGTAGCCTTATTTATTTTGCGAATTAAATTTTTCAACTTATGTCAGTGTTCATTTGAGTTCATTTTCATACAGTGTATTAGGTCCCTTGACGTTTCGAAAATGAACCGCTACTGCCTGGTTTATTTTACTCTGCCGTGGTTTTGGTTGTTGTGCCACACCATAGTCTCTGTCTTTTAATAAATAAAATCATTTTAATGTAACTTCAATTGATTTTGACAAAAAATCTGAAAGTAGATTCATAAATATGTGTGAACACACCATTTTTTCGTCGATCATTGTATTTTGCAAGGCTATAGACTGTTGGTTCGTAGATCGTTGACTCTTGTCACGTAATTACTGCGATCGGCAATTTAAAATTGCTCGTGTGCTTTCTGCGTTAGGCTCAACAACGACAAACAATTTTTTTTTTAAATTTATTTATTCATAAACAAAACGATGCTGAAACTAAATTGAAAATGTTTGAGGAAACTGTAAACTGTGGTATCCTGCTTACATTTCTGTGCTTTAATTGGATAAGCCAACGCACTGTGCTTTGGATAAGCTCAAAACATCATTCCCAGAAGTGTCTTATTTGTGAAAAGAATCTACGGTGAATACTACGTTTCAATATTGTTGTGTATTAGTGATTGCTGGGCATCGTAAACTGCTTAATTAGAGCTCCACCGTTTTTATTCTTTGAAATTCTTTAAAATGTTGAACAAGCGTTGAGTAAGACGAATTCGAAATCTGAAATAAAAATGCTACCATGACTGAACCAACAGACCAATCGAGCTCTGCCTACCCTAGTGAACGTTTCCAAAGTCAACGGATACAATTTGCCGATTAGCATCTCATGCGATTGTTTCAAATATTCGACAAAAATGATTATGCATTTCATGGTCGAATGTGGTTGTCCGATCCATTCCGATTCAAACAAACTGTATGTTAGGCGACTGCTTGACAACCAAATCTCATTCCCGAAATACGTTATCATAAACAATTCAGCAGTGTTGTAGAAAAACGTGTAGACGTGAAATATGCGTTCCACAAAGTTGTCACCAATATCCTGGAAATCGATCGAAATTTTTAATGACTTCAAAGTTGTAGGGTTCGTAGTTATGCATACGAATGCCAAACAATAAATTGATCCGCAAATACAGAGGCCACTGGTGGCGAATTGTAATAAAAACAATTTTGATAAAAATGATTCCAGTTCGTCGATTATTCTTTAAAGAAGATGAAAACGTTTTTTTAAACAAGCGACAGATAGTTCCAGGCATACATGAACATATACCTCCTTAAATGAAGATGAGCTTCGATTGATGCCACCAAGTCCTGATAAAAAATGGCCTGCCGTTTCTTTTCCATCATTTTTACCTTACCTGTGATTCGTCCCATATTAGTGATATCCATTCCAATAACTTTATATCTTATGGTACAATGTAGCAATAAATACCAAATTAGAACGGAAAATGCCATTGCAGGAAATGTGGCAATCAAACTGGGAACTAAGAAGAGATACGCCATCCAAAACCCAATTTCACTATTTTTCCAATCCAATGGAAACGCAAGATTCACAATAAGTAGCCTTTCATTTCCGAAAAATGGGAAAACTATACATCCCAATGTACCAACGATAGTCGCACATGCAAATGCAATCGCAAATTTGATAAATTTTTCAACTTTGTCGTTGAAATATGAGAACTCTTCATCATTTCTGATTGAGAAGACACAAATTCGATTTAGTAATCCCATAATTTGCTTCTGTTTCCAAAGCAACATCCAAATTTTAATATTCAGAACCGAGGCAATAATTGATATTTCCGCAATAAAAATACTTTCATCTACGGTTTCTCCTGTTATTGCTCCAGTCCATAATGAAATGACAAAAAGCAGATAGTAGATGCAATAGAATGACTTCCGTCCAAATTGACTAAGTGAAGGCCTGTCTTCGCCATGCCAAAGACCGATACCACGATATAAAGAAATCATTTGATCGATTACTTTATGAATTCTGGTTGAATGCATTGTTGAATTTATGAACGTCGTGTCGTGTGTTAAGTATTAACCGGTTGATGGGATATTGAAAACGCTCATTCGTTTTACTGTAATGCAGCACCAATAAATTCAACTTGCATTGGTAAATTGAAATAAATTATTAATAAAGATCAACCGCAGTCAGGTAAGGTTCCATTCACAAGTAGCATACTCTCTTTGGGGGGCTGTACTGCGCTCTCTACATTTGTGAATTGCAAAGCCGCGTGGAGATTTTCGGTAAATCAAAGGTCATTATTGAGCGAAATAGTTATTTGCATCACTTGGATTGAAGCCACGACATTACAGTAAACGTGTGAATTCGTATACCGAGAAAATAATTTTTGCATGAGTATGTATGTGTCGTCGAGACGAAGTCGAGACGCAACATACATACGTATGCAAAAATAATTCGCGTGGGATACGAATTCACACACATACTGTGATTGAGTGGTTTCAATCCAGTGATGCACAAAATTTTACACTCGTCACACCTTGAAATACGCAAACAACAAAACCAAATACAAAGCATTTTTATCACATTGTTACACATCGCTCAAGGTTAAACTTAAATGTATAGAATAAGAATAAGAACCATGATCGTCTCATACACGATGGTGTAGCGTTGCGCTGTAGCACTGTAGGCGCTACATCGGCAGAGTGACGCTTCTGCCTGGAAATAAATACAAAAAAAGATGAAAGAAAAGAACAAGATATTTTACAGTCCAATTCGACATTGCTTTCATATTGGCCCACTGACTGCAGAGAAAGCTTACGTTCGAACGGGCTAGTCTTATGAAATATGAGACTGGATCAGGTCAATATCGAGCGGAATGTAAATCACAGGCTTTGTCAATCTCAATCACAAGGACTGTGATTCGGGCGACTCGCTATCATTATTGTAAGGACTAGGGGGTGAGACAAAGCTGTCCTCCCAGTGACTTTCTGGCCTCCCAGCAGGGGCGCCGACTTCTAGGTGGCGTTGGGTGCTCAAGCACCCGACACCAAGATTCGTTGGGTGCGTAGCACCCAACAGATATTTGATATTTTTTTTAATTAAATAAACTAACATTATTGCCACTGTTTCTGAATTGAAACAAAAAAAGCCTTCAGACATTTTTCGGACCTTCACAAGCAATAATAATAACGTTTCTGTGTGAGTTGTCTGGAATTGTAGTTTTTGTATTAGTTTTGTCTTAGCTTGGTGTTCCACTTCAGCACTTTCCTAATGTAGAACCGAGAAGAAACGTGCAGAAATAGTCATCTATATTACAGACGATATGTTTAAAAATAAAATCATACGAGGAATATGTCAGTATGTCAGTATATCAGGACTTTTGGTCAGGGCGAGGGCGACCTGGATTGGGTACGAGTACGACTTGTAAGTATAAGCTGCAACCTGAGATGTTAACTTTTTGACTTGTTGTCAAAATGGAAGTCAACCTGAAACTATTTTCGAGCCAACCTGATTTTTTCAGGTCAGTTTCATTTTCTTTAACCGGAAGCCACCCTGTTAAGATCAGGTAAATGAGATTCCGATTCAAGTTTTACTTTACCTGAACCACTCCGACCATTAGACGACAGTTGCATAAAAAATGGAAAACATGCATACGAGCAATTTTTCTCTAATGTCGATATACATGTCCAGAATAGAGATGAAAAACCGGAAATTTCAACTCAAATTTTCCACCAAAATATTATATAAAATGAAGCACGTACATGGAAAAATTTAGGGGAGGCCTACATCCAGCAGTGGATACAAACAGGCTAAAGAAGAAGAAGAAGAAGAAGAAGAAGCTAGATTGTCAAAAGAAGGCTTGAACAAAAGTAAGTGAATGTAGTTATTCCGTAATATTTTCATGAAGAAGTATGTTCTACAAGTACGACTTAGACATTATTGACTCAATCTTAATTGCAATACGATCACTTCATTTTAGTTTTTTGGCGAACCCTATCTATTTGGACGAATGTAGCCTTATTTTATGACGGTCTGCTGGAAAACTAGAGTTTTTGGTTCGGTTTAGACAGGCAATTTCTTATAGGAAAACCTCTGTACGCACTCATGCGCCCTTTTGTTATAGTTTGTTCTTAGCTTTACATTTCTCGACTATATTATTACTACGATGGGAGAATACATATTTCTCTGTTAGATTTACAAATCACTGAGAACCAGGTCTTGCACTTTCTCTTGATATTAAATTAAGTTGCTAGATTCGCTATCGTGAAAATCACTGTACAGAGATCTCGCACCCAACAACCAAAACACAAGTCGGCGCCCCTGCCTCCCAGTGTAATGAAGCGAGGTTGACGTCAGTCACTCTTTGCTTTCTGTCCTAAAGATGAGCTGATCATTTTGGTAACTATTCATAGGGATCAGTTTGCTCGCCTGAAGTGGTTCATGTAGATCGAAAGGCAATATGCAGATGAGGTCATAAAGGGGACTTCAAGATTTTATTGATGAACAAAGGATCCCATGATCTGTGTGCATTGATCAGAAATGATCACCCTGATCGTCTCATACAATTTTCACATGCAACTTTCTTGACAGTTTCTGATGTTTGTTTATTTCATCCAAAAAAAAAATTGTTATTTCACTGCGCGCGAATTTTTTTTTTCATTCAGGCTAACTAAAAACGTCACATTCCTTCAATTGGACATTCGATCTCTGTATTTTTAACGCTACGCTTTGGCAAAGCACCATCAGAAGGTAATGCCATATAACCGAGTCAGATGTGCTTGTGCAGTGGCACGAAAGTTCGCTATAAACGCCCTTTCTTTAAAAACACAAAATTGCTAAGAAACCTGATCCATCTGTTTTGGGATAGGCACAACATTTTTGCGAAACGCAAGTAAATCGTAGTCAATCATTTTAAAAAAAGTCTCATTCTGCTGGTTTGTTGTAATGTTGTATTGCTGGTCGTGAATACTTCAACTTCTTGGTGGTTGTATCGCTTGTTTTATCCAGACTGAATGAAACTCTTGTTTATCAAACGGGCAATTTATTGTCCCGTGCATTCGACCGTTTTACTGGTCATATTCGATCGGCGATCGGTGCCGGACTAGCCCTTTGAGCGACGCTTCGGGCGATTCCCACAAATGTGTCCTATTTTTTTTATGTGTACTGTTTCACTGTTGCTGTGTATTAGTGATTGGTTTGCAATCTATTTTTAATCTTTGAATTTTTTTAAAATGTTGAACAAACTGTAGGACGATTTCAGAATCTGCAATAAAAATGCTACATTGACTATACCGACAGACCAATAGAGCAGTGCCTACCCTTGTGAATGTTTCCAAAGTCAATGGATACAATTTACCGATTAGCATCTCCTGTGATCGCTTCAAATATTCACCAAAAACGATAAGGCATTTCTGGGTCGAATGTGGTTGGTCGACCCATTCCGATTCAAACAAACTGTATGTTAAGCGACTGCTTGACAACATAATCTCATTACCGAAGTAAGTTATCATAAACAATTCAGCGATGTTGTAGAAAAGCGTATAGACGTGAACCATGCGTTCCACAAAATTGTCACTGATATTCTGGAAATTATTCAAAAATTGTAATGACTTCAAAGTTGTTCGCATTGGTGTTGATCATACGAATGCCAAGCAATAGATAGAACCGCAAATACATAGGCCACTGGTGGCGAATTGCAACAGAAAAAGATTTGATAAAAATGATTCCAGTTCGTCGATCAATCTTTAAAAAACGAGAAATTTGCAACAAGCAGCAGATAGTAGATATCTGGCGTACAAGAATATACCTCTTTAAATGTACGTGAGCTTCGATCGACGCCACTAAGTCCTGGTAAAAAATGGCTTGCCGTTTCTTTTCCGTTATTTTTGCCTGACCTGTGATTCGTCCCATCTTAATGATTTCCATTCCAAGAACTTGATATCTTATGGAACAATGCAGCAACAAATACCAATTTAGAATTGAAAATGATATTGCAGGAGATGTGGCAACCAAACTGATAACAAAGAAAATGTACGCCATCCAAAACCCGATTTCACTATTTTTCCAATCCAATGGAAACGCAATATCCATAATAAGTAGTCTTTCGTTACCAAAAAATGGGAATACCATACATCCCAATTCACCAATGATGGCAGCACATCCGTATGCAATCACAAATTTAATGAATTTTTCCACTTTGGCATTGAAAAATGCGAACTCTTCGTCATTTCGAATTGAGAAGACACAAATTCGATTGAGCAATCCCATAATTTGCTTCTGCTTCCAAAGGAACATCGAAAGTTTAGTAATCAAAACTGTGGAAATAATTGATATTTCCGCTACGAAAATACTTTTGTCTATGGTTCCGCCTGTAATTGCTCCAATCGATAATGAAAAAACAAAAGACAGATAATAGACGGAATAGAAGGACTTCAGTCTAAGTTGACTAACTGACGGCATGTCGTTGCCTTGCCAAAGACCGATACCATGATAGAAAGAAATCATTTGATCGATTACTTTATGAATTCTGGTTGAATGCATCGTCGAATTTATGAACGTCCGTGTCGTGTGTTTACTATTTAACGGTTGATGGAATATTGAAAACACTCATTCATTTTCTTTTAATGCAAAATCCATAAATTCCACTTCTATTGGTAGATTCTAATAAATTATATATTTAGTTCAACCGCAGTCATAGACGCCATTCACAAGAAACATACTATCTTTGGGGGAAGCCAGAGTTAATTTTTTTTAGATGGCACATCTGTTGTTATTAGTAGTACTATTAGTAATCCTCCGACACACCAATCGAGAATCTTCACACTGATGCGTTCTAAATCTTGTCGGATTTTATTTCGAGCCGTTGATTGGGAGAAAGATAGCCCGAGGTTAGAAATCTTGGCAATATTTTTTTTCAATTATAAAAATCGGTTTTATAAATAAGGAAACAAAAACTTCTAGATAACATAAAATTGGCCGTGGTTCTATTGAATTAATCGGTCAATCCAAATGATTCAAATTGTGGAAACGGTTAAAAAATGTAGAGCGGTTACAGACGTGAAGTCATTCTATTTTCTTATCCCAATTTTAATCCACTGAAGATTTGAATATCCCTAATCTCAAGCAGGGGATTACAATGTAGTCCCGGAAAGATAAATTACTGCAAGCCAAGCAATATCTCTCTTCATATTTTGGTGTACTTTGTGATCATCATGTGTAACGTGCATGATGCCAAATTAATTATTCAAAATTGTCACTTATCCCAACAAAATCTTTACGAGAAAAGTGTGACTCAGTCTTTGTGGTACAATTTCAAAAATGAATGATATCGCTAGAGTTGACGCTATCAGCTTTGTTACGCAAAAATTAAATTGTACACCCAATTCGTTCACACAAGCTGGCTTAGTTGTCCTCATCATCTGCCAAATAATTTTTACCAAAACAAATTTGCCTGAAAACAACAAAAATTTTACCAAAAAATTCTGCGTCGCAAAGTGGCAGATGTTCACGAACAGACCTACAAGAAAATTTATCTGCCACATGCGATTGAAGTTGAAAGATTTTGATTGTTTGGAGAATGCCATTTTTCATGTATTTGCAGTGAAAATGACGACTGGCGACTTGGAAAACGCAATATCTCCGGTTCCCGAGCACTTCGGTAGGCGTGTGATAGCTCATTTTCTTCTATTTCAAGTAGGAATATTTTAAAGATAATTTGATTACGATATTGGACATTTTGGCGAAAGAAGAATTCTCGCCTATACATAGTTGCCGAGTCTCAAAAAATTTTCTTCGTTCTTTTTTTGGTGGTTAGACTGCGCAAAAACCGTTGTTTGAAAGTCAAGTCGTAAGCTGATATTTTATGACGCACGATGTTTTGCTTGTCGACAATCGACATCTAGTGCGATAAAATACCTTCATACTTGTTTCATAATGGTAATACATGACATCGAGTGTAAAGTGATTTATTAGGCTCTAGATGTGTAACTTATGACACGAGGCCGGAGGCCGCATATAGTGTGCTCTAATACACATCGTGAGCCTAATAAAGTACTTTGCACCGAGATTAATACAACGATTCTGCCAACAGATGAATCTAAAGTCAGCAAATTTTGCACTTTATGCACTATTCTTATCATTTACGATGCACTGTGTCTGTGCATACAGCAATTTATTAAATATTAAAAGTTTGACACATTATCACTTGTCACTGCCGTGTAACGTCAATAATGGATCGTCAAACAAAATCAATATAACCACAATCAATTTGTAATAATTTGATTTGTGTTTAAGTAATAAAAAATTTAGTAAAAAATTGTCCGCGTATTTCTCGTTGCATTTATCAAGGCTGTAAACTTTGGGGAAGTCTACAGCCTTGACATTTATTATCAACAATATATTCTCAAACAAGCGCATTGCGACCGTTCAAAACGGAAAATAGCTATGCAAAACGAAAAAAATTTAACTTCCGTTGTAACACCGCCGTTTCCTATTTACACATAGACCATACACACACACCTCTCAATTGTAATCGCATATATATATAATATGATAATAAAAGTGAGCGGAAACTAGTGGCGTCGAAATTTTTTGATACATGAATATATTTTATGCAACTCAGTATCATAATGTTCGAAAATTGCGAACTTTAGATGCCTCTGTTGCATAAAATGTTGTGTGAATCTCGGTGCAAAGCACTTTATTAGGCTCACGATGAGTATTATGACGCACGGCATTTGGCCTCGTGTCATAATTGCACATCTAGAGCCTAATAAAGTACTTTGCACTCGATGTCATAAATAACTATTTGACAGTTTAAATTTCACTCAAAGTAAACATCAATAAAACCATGATCGTCTCATACACGATGGTGTAGCGTTGCGCTGTAGCACTGTAGGCGCTACATCGGCAGAGTGACACTTCTGCCTGGAAATAAATACAAAAAAAGAAGAAAGAAATGAACAAGATTTTTTACAGTCCAATTCGACATTGCTTTCATATTGGCCCACTGACTGCAGAGAAAGCTTACGTTCGAACGGGCTAGTCTTATGAAATATGAGACTGGATTAGGTCAATATCGAGCGGAATGTAAATCACAGGCTTTGTCAATCTCAATGACAAGGACTGTGATTCGGGCGACAATGTTGCCTTACTCGCTATCATTATTGTAAGGCCTAAGGGGTGAGACGCAGCTGTCCTCCCAGTTACTTTCTGGCAATTACAGTGTAATGAAGCGAGGTTGACGTCAGTCACTCTTTGCTTTCTGCCCTAAAGATTAGCTGATCATTTTGGTAACTAGTCATAGGGATCAGTTTGCTCGCCTGAAGTGGTTCATGTAGAGCGTAAGGCAATAGGTTGAGAAGCAGATGAGGTCATAAAGGGGGCTTTAAGATTTTAATGATGAACAAAGGATCCCATGATCTGTGATCTGAAATGATCACCCTAACTGATCGTCTCATACAATTTTCACATGCAACTTTCTTGACAGTTTCTAATGTTTGTTTATTTCATCCAAAAAAAAAATGTTATTTCACTGCGTGCGAATTTTTTTTTTCATTCAGGCTAACCAAAAACGTCGCATTCTTTCAATTGGACATTCAATCTCTGTATTTTTAACGCTACGCTTTGGCAAAGCACCATCAGAAGATTATGCCATATAACCGAATCAGATGCGCTTGTGCAGTGGCACGAAAGTTCTCTATAAACGCCCTTTCTTTAAAAACACAAAATTGCTTAGAAACATGGGCCATCTGATTTGTGATAGGCACAAAATTTTTGCGCCCATATATATTCCTTGGACGGAACGACATCGACTGATAACGACAGTGTCTGCAATTGACAATAGCTTGAAGTAGAATTGATGGTTTTGAATCATCTTTATGCAAAAAGGTGGTGACGCCAAATAGGAATAGTTATCTACGTATCTGTCGTGCTATCCAAGGTGCTATTTGTCCACTAAAAGTCCAGGTTTCGGGGATTGGATATATCTCGAATATATTGATGGAATTTATGATTTTTCGTTAACGACGTTACATCATGCAGCGTCGATGTTCTGCGCTACACAGCACTGCCAGATTGAAAGCTCCATTGTACTTGTTAACTCACGGAAGTTCATAGCGTAGCAATGTTTTTATAATACAGAGGCAATACAATCGTTCATTTTTCGTCAGAACTCTTTCTGCTGCTTGTCAACGTGAAGAGGTTTGACTCGGCTTCGGATTGTGCGTAAGCAAGGATTGTGTCTTGAGCCTCTCTTTTGTTGTTTTGTGCAGCGGAGAACTGAAATACGACTTTTTTTCTGAAACGTAGATAGCATTGAAATGTAGATTTTTGTCGATCTAAATTGACATTGTCATTTTACATTTTTTTTACCTTCGGTTTCCTAAGCAAGCATGACAAACTCAATACGTCACACGAAAATGCTATGTACCTGTGACGTAAATGACTATTTCCTGCACGAGTTGTGGTAGACTACTTAATTATTTGATTGTTCGTCGAAATGATTGATTGATTTATTTGGGTTTTTGTCTATTTCAGTTGTCCTGTGCGTAAAACGTTGTTTCTACTTCGACAGGAAAGTGATGTTATCAGCCCAGGTCTTCCACTCCGCTCGCTCCATTCGAAAGGACTTACCGCTGGTGCTGAAAAAATCGACTTTTCCTGTCTTGGTACAAAGAACACTATTTTTCGGAAGATTTTCTTCCCTTTGTATTATATATTTAACTTTATTTTGTTTATTCCCTTGACTGTAAGTCAGGGTCTTATGCCGGAAAATACCCTATAATGTTTGTCCCGAAGGTTGTATGAAATGTTATGAAAAACGGAATTGTTTGTCCCAATATTTTGCTTGTAAACACGATAACTTCAGTAATTATCAACCGATTTACCAATTTTATTTTTTTAATTGACGCAGAATTGAATTCCTGAGGTTAAGTTTGAAGATGAAGTTATTCCAGAAAAACAGTACCACTGTTGGAAATTCAATCAATCGAAAAAGATTACTTTGATGGAATTTGATTTTGTCGGTTAGTTATATCACGGTGATAGTTGGCTACAGTCAGGGATAGTCACGTGAAAATCAGCTATCACGCATGATAATTTTCTATAACGGTGATAATCAGCTATCACGGGAAAAATTAGCAGATTTCACGCCATGACATAAAATATTTATAAAATTTAATGAAAAACCAATGAAAAATGTATGGAACGACACTAAAAAACAATCAAACAGAAAACTTTAAAACTCCAAGGAGTGTGAAGTTTGCACGAGTCGTGCTATTTTATTCATGATTAAAGGTGAATGTAGTAAGTACCGGGGGCTTCCTTTTTGTTCATAAGTGTAAGGGAAGAACGTCTACCGTACTATTTTATATTGTACCAAAGTGAAAGAGTGGCTGCTAGGAATTCTGCGCCACGTCATTCACAATAATTGACAAAATGACACATTTTGTATAAGGAATATGTCACTTTGTGGGCTATTGTGAATGACACGGCGCAAAATTCCACAACACCGAAAGAGTCCGCTAATCGTTAAATGTTCTCATCTTTTACTTTAGATTAGCGTTAGATTTTGTTTTCTGTTAGATCTCATTCCAAAAAAGTAATCAGTTTAGCTCAAAGACATGAAAAACACCTAAAAAGTCAGGAAAAACAACATTGACGATGCAATCTGTTGTGTTTTTAGATAAAATGACGAAAATTGATGGAAAAATGTAAGAATTTTTGGAAATTTAATTTCCTTAAAATAGGCTCTGGTCACACGAGTCCTTGTCTATTTATGATTTATTGTTGATCAAAAATCTGGCTAAAAAAAAATTGATTAAAAATATATTGATAAAATTGTCAGTCAAGTGACCTGACCTACCTTTGAACTCTTTAATTTTTTTCATATTTTCTTTTGTTTTGTACACATATTTCTTAAAGCCAGGTTAAAGCACCTTACATTGCATAGTAAACCACTTTAACCTGGCCCTAACTCAACTTTATGATCTTTTGTTTGTCTAGTGTATCGTCTTATGCGAGGCCTTATGTGTTAGCTATGATTGTTGATATTCATCTCCAAGCAAAGCCCTCCGGACATTTGTATAAGAATTTATTACCTTTTTGTTCGTATAATTAAGAAATGAAATATTTATGTTCAGATTTAGTATAAATACGAGTACTGCAACATTTGATTAAATAAAACACAGTTTAATTCTCTGTCGAGAAATGTACATCTACAGTTTTATTATCACTAAACATGATAATTAGGTTCAAGAACGACGAACAATATATTCTTCATTTACTGATAAACAAAAGGATCCTACATCTAAATTGAAAATGAAGAATCTGCACTGTTTCACCATTTCTGGACATCGTGAGCTGCTTCATCAGTTTCTACATTTTTATTCTTTGAAATTTGTTAAAATGTTTAACAAGCTGTAAGACGATTTCAAAATCTGAAAAAAAATAATGATATATTGACTAAACCGACACACCAACAGAGGAGTGCCTACCCTAGTGAATGTTTCCAAAGTCAACGGATACAATTTACCGATCAACAACTTATGCGATTGCTTCAAATATTCACCAAAAATGATTATGCATTTCTTGGTCGAATGTGCTTGCCCGATCCATTCCGATTCAAACAAACTGTATGAAAGGCGTCTGCTAGATATCAAAATCTCATTCCCGAAGTACGTTATCATAAACAATTCAGCAATGTTGTAAAAGAGCGTATAGACGTGAACGATGCGTTCCACAAAATTGTCACTGATATCCTGGAAATTAATCGAAAATTTTAATGACTTCAAACTTGTTCGGTTTGGTGTTGATCATACGAATGCCAAGCAATAAATTGAACCGCAAATACAGAGACCACTGGTGGCAAATTGCAATAGAAAAAGATTTGATAAAAATGATTCCAGTTCATCGATCAATCTTTAAAAAAGGAGAAATTTGCAACAAGCGACAGATAGTATTCGGCGTACGTGAACATACCCCCTTAAATGTAGGTGAGCTTCGATTGACGCCAATAAGTCCTGATAAAAAATGGCCTGCCGTTTCTTTTCCGTCATTTTTGCCTTACCTGTGATTCGTCCCATCTTAACGATTTCCATTCCAAGAACTTTATATCTTGTGGTACAATGCAGCAATAAATACCAAATTAGAATGGAAAATGCCATTGCAGGCATTGTGGCAACCAAACTGATAACAAAGAAAATGTACGCCATCCAAAACCCGATTTCACTATTTTTCCAATCCAATGGAAACGCAATGTCCAAAATAAGTGACTTTTCATTTCCAAGAAATGGAAAAACTGAACATCCCGATACACCAGCGATGGTGGCACATGTGAATGCAATCACAAATTTGATGAATTTTTCCACTTTGGCATTGAAAAATGCGAACTCTTCGTCATTTCGAATTGAGAAGACACAAATTCGATTGAGCAATCCCATAATTTGCTTCTGCTTCCAAAGCAACATCCAAACTTTAGTAAACAATACTGTGGCAATAATTGATACTTCCGCAATGAAAATACTTTCATCTACGGTTTCGCTTGTAATTGCTCCAATCGATAATGAAAATACAAAAAACACGTAATAGATGGAATAGAATGACTTCCGTCCAAATTGCCTAACTGTAGGCCTGTCTTCTCCATGCCAAAGTCCGATACGACGATAGAACGAAATCATTTGATCGATTACTTTATGAATTCTGGTTGAATGCATCCTTGAATTGGTGAACGTCGTGTCGTGTGTTCAGTGGTAAACGGTTGTTGGAATATTGAAAGCCCTCATTCAATTTCTTTTAGTGCAACACCATTTATTTTTGCTTCCCTTGCTAAATTCTAATAAATTATTTATATAGATCAACCGCAGTCATATGTGCCATTCTCAAGTAACGTAGTCGCTTTGGGGGTAGCCAAAGTTCAAGATCCAACCATTTTTTAGATGTGGTGGACACATCTGTTATTATTAGTAGTATTTAATCAGAAATGAGAAATATTTTAGTTATTTCCATAACAAGGATAAAATGTTGAAAAGTAAAGTTTTCGTGTGAATTTTGTTGATCCGAGGTGAAGTCGATGTCAATAACCACACGAAAACGGGACTTTTCAACTTTTATCCCGAGTTTTGTAATGTATTTTGTGCCACCGAGAATTGAAATACGACTCTTTTCAGCACTCATTTTAGTGTTGTAAAGTGACTTATTTCAGCACCCGTTTGATGTGATATTACAACACTCAAAGCAGTGTTGATATGGAATTTGTATGAGTTGTTACAGCATTCGTTTGAGAAAATGCAAAGCAATGTGATCGATCAAATTTGAAGAGTGATTGTTTACAATGAAAATTATGATTTTTTGTGCTCTTGTCTATTTCAATTCTCGGTTGGCACAAAGCATGATGTGTTACACGTATTGTAATGAGATTTTTTCAGCACACGACCCAATTTACCTTACTCGCTCCGCTCGTAAGGAAATTTGGGTCTAGTGCTGAAAAAATCAACATTACAATACTTGTAACACAACATACTATTACATGCTTTTGGAACCTGGAGAGAGATTACGGCGACATCTTTCAGTGAAAGAGTGAATCGTTCTCTATCAGTAGAGTTTTGATTGAATAGAGAAAAGATAACTGACGCCGTAATCCCTCTCCTGATATATCTCGTATTCAGCCCACGGATACTATTACTCATCGTTCATTTCATTTTCGAGAGAAAAACAGTGATAGCTACAAATATATTCTGTCTAGGGTTGGGTTTTGTTACGACGAGACTATTTTGGATTTATTGGGATTTATACCAGTTTTAAACAGCACTGCTGTGTCAAACAAATGAAATACAAGTCGAGGTGCTTGGTTATTTGAAGTGAGCAATCGCATACCTACACTTTTTCATCATTTGTTAGAAACTGTTTTTTTTCCTGCTGTATCTCTCACATACACATAACAGCTTTGTTGGATCTCTCACATCCGACAATTTTTTTCTGGTAATTTTAGTGACAATGAATAGTTCCTACAACCCTGTACAGCAGCTATGGCGCCAAACACAGCTGCGGTGCATAATTTCAAAAAACACGATATAATTATTCCGACGATTTAACCAAATTTTTAAAAATAGTCGAAGAAGAATACGCAGAGTTTAATGACCAAGCTGAGAATTTACAAAATACCTAAATACCTAAAAGAGCAAGACTCTTAGCAGCACACAACTTATCAGCAGTTATCGATACGTGTGTCAAGAACAACGACCTTAAGAGTTGGTGCGATTTGTTGTTTTTCTCCCATGCAGCGTTTCAAATACCGGATAAAAAGGTAAAATCAAGTTCTCTAACTCGATTAGTAAAGAAAAATATCAACGATCTTCAATTACCGAATGTAAAACCTACGAATGCAACGAAACAAGCTGATTTATATAAAAGAATTGAATCAAAAATATCAGAAGGAGACGTTTGTGGGGCCGTAAAACTTTTGGTATCAACAGAAGGATTGGCTGAACAAAATATAAACACATTGCAGCAGTTACAACTTAAACATCCTTCGCCAGGACGAGAGTTACATTTTCCAGAACCACCTGATTTATCAGTTACAACAGCAAGTGCAACTACTAAAGACATTTATGATTTGATTTATTCTTTTCCAAATGGTTCAGATTCTGGATGGAATTCGTCCTCAACATCTTAAAGATCTAGTTGCAGAATCGAATGGTGAAGCAGCTCCAAAATTACTGCAATCGCTAATGAACCTGGAAAATCTAATGCTGTCTGGAAAAGTTTTGTCGTTGGTCTGCCCCATAATTCACGGCACATAAAGTACTCTTTCAAAAAAATGTGGTTGCTTACGGCCGATCGCGGTTGGTTCACCTATCCGGAGGATAGCAGCAAAAATAGCTTGCAAATTTGTTCTTGAAGAAACTGATGAATACCTTCGACCAATACAAGTAGGAGTAAACACTAAAGGTGGATGTGAAGCAGTAGTACACACAGCAAGGACATATTAACATTTAAATAAGAATTCAAGAAAGATTATGTTGAAAATCGATTTCGTTAACGCATTCAATTCCATAGAGAGAGACGTAATGTTGAACGAAATGAGAAATAAAACACCCAGTATCTACGCATTCATGTGGCAGTGTTATGCAACACCTTCGTTGTTATTCTATGGAAATGATACTATCATGTCACAAGTAGGTGCTCAACCTTGCGGTCCACTTGCATTCAGCCTTTGCCTGCAACCAATTCTTGAAGGAATGGCAACAGAACTAAACATATGGTATCTGGATGATGGCACGCTGTGTGGAGAGCCAAAGGAAGTATTATCCAATTTTGAAAAATTAATCATTGAATGTGAACATATCGGATTGAAAATTAACCCATCTAAATGTGAAATATTTTTCTGTTCAAATCCAGATGACTCAGTTCTATCAAGTTTTAACGAAGTTTCTCCTGGAATAACTGAAGACTTGGAATTACTTGGAGCACCACTAACGAATATCGCAACAAAAAGACTTTTGAACAAGAAGAAGATTGAATTGTCAACAATGATGGAACGGCTGTCCAATTTGAAACATCATATCGCCTTTTACATCTTGAGGCACTGCCTATCGATTCCGAAATTAACATACCTATATACTGAGAACAAGTTGCTGCTTTGACGTTGAACAAGATCTACAAGAAAGCGGTCACTTGAAGAAAATATTAATTCGCGTTTAAGCGATGAACAATGGACAATATCATCTTTACCAGTGCATTTTGGTGGTCTGGGAATCAGAAAAGTTACGGATGTGGCACTACCAGCTTTTTTAGCTTCCATAAATTCAGTGATTGAGCTCGTCAACATGTTACCACAAATTTCAGATGAGTCAATCGTTGCAAACATATTTAACAAAAAGAAGAAAGAGTTTAAAAAAAGTTAAAATAAATTGAACAGAGGGAAAACCTGAATTTAAACGGTGGAAAACTGCTGTGTTTTGAATACATATCGACAAAGTAAAAAAAAATTAATAATTTTCATTTCAATTTTTTTTTCAATTTTAAACAGAGGACAGAGATATTCGACGTAATATGTTTGGAGGAAGGACAAAGTGGAGGCTGATAAGAACGGTTTAACGCATTGTTTCTTAAAATTGTTCACTTCTTAAGAAATTATCGCAAATTCTAATGATTTTTCTTGCAAATGTAAATTTTGGACTATGGCTTCAGTTTTGGCGATGTTACATAACCTCAAAGTTTTGTGTCACTTTTGCGATCAGGAAAAAAAACTCAAAAATGTTGCGTACTTTATGAGGAATTTGACTTTTTCGATTTTTTATATATGAGTCTTTTCCGACCGGAAAATCACGGCGGTCTGCGTTACATCCTTACAGTATATGGCCTTGGGAAAATCGATTTTCCAGAAAAAAAAACTGTTTCACAACTTTTTATGTCCTATCACTGAATAAAAAAGTTTTTCCAAAAAGGTCGAAGCGAACGGAGCCGTTGTTTCTGACACAATCACTTGGACGTTGAAATTATGACGGTGTACTGATCAGACCGCTAATCGTTTTGGCTTAGGTAAGGCACCAAATCGTTTCATTGAATCAATCACGGCACACGATTGTAGTTTTCACAATACTAGTCAAGAACACCACGATAGACACAAGAAACAAAAACTATCCCTTTTATTAACATCGAACAATGTAAGGTGCAAAAACATTTTACGATCTAAAATTTTTCAAAATGTTGAACGTGCTGTAGGCAAAATTTAAAATCTGTAAGAAAATAGGTGGTTGTTAAGAAAGTGTTTCACTGTTCGATTGATTTTTTTCGGAACAAACCCTGGTAAATGTTTCCAATGTCAGAGTATACAGTTTAGCAACAACCATCACTTGGGGCTGCTGTAAAAATTCACCGAGAATTGTGATGATAAATTTTGTTGATTGCGGCTGATCGTACCAGTCCGATTCAAATACACAATACGAGAGTCGATTGCTGGTCAACGTGATCTCGTTTCCTAAGTATGTGGTAATTAATATGCCGGCAACATTGTACCCCAACGACGACAGATGAACCAGGCGTCCGACAATGTTTTCACTGACATTCTGAAAAGTCGTTAAGTCAGTGGATGTAAATGCGAAAAGTTTGTGAATTAATTTTACAAAAGCCAAACAATAAACCGATGCGCAAATGCACAATCCACTCGTCCCAAGTTCGATGAAAAATATGGTCGAACAAAATGACTCAATTTCACATACCAAACTGATCAAAATGAAATTCATTTTTAACGGACGTTTTTAAGAAATTAAGCGTTCCCACTACATACTTCCTTGTGAGTAGACAATCCTTCATTATTCCCCATAAATCGCGACGAAAAGCATTTTGTTTTTGCCTGTCCGAAACGCCTTTAGACTCTTCGCTCAACCGGCCCATCTTGGTTAACTGGATACCTAGGACGTTATATCTCAAAGAGCAAACGAACATTATGTACCACAATACAACGGAAAATGAAATAAAAAAAAATGCAAAAGCAACTGCAGTGAAAGTGTAAAAATTCGCCATCAAAAAATTGAAATCATTTTTTTCAGCATCGAAGGGCAATGCAAGCTTAAAAAATAATTTTCTATCCCCTGCAAAGGGAGCTAGCGCTGAGAAAACTGCCAACGGTATCACGGCATACATAAATGATTTCGTAACCTTGGTAAATAGTTCCAATTTCTTATTGAAAAATCTAAAGCAATCTTTATCTTGAATGGAGAAAATGCAAATCTTTTCCAGTAACTCAAGAATTTGCTCTTGCTTCTGCATCATTAGCCAAAATTTCGCTGACAACGTCCCATTAACGATACTTGTTTCTACCAAAAAAATTCGGTCATCCGTGTTTTCATTTTTAAATGATCCAATTATTGCAGATATCGGGACCATAAACTGATAAATGAAATAGAACCACTTGATTCGCAGCCGTATGGGTGAATGTTCATTTTCTCGATTCCAAACACCAACGCGATAATATACGGAAATTAGTTGTTTGACTAATGGGTGAGTTGTAACTGAATGCATTTTTAAAGCAAGGCAATGCTACGGTGTTGCTTATCGCAGAGCAAAAAAGTAACTAAATGTACGCGATGAAAGTATGGATTGCATGACTGGAAAATCGTCCTTTGGTGAATTTTAAATTACGTGGTTCGACCGAGGGGCTCCGCACTGAAAAGAGTTGCATTTCGGAAAAGGAGTTGTAACAGAGTTGCACGCGAAAAAAAAGGAGTTGCAACAGAGTTGCACGAGAAAAAGAAGAGTTGCAAAAGAGTTTGACGTTAAAAAAAAGATTTGCATGTGAAAAAAGAGTTGCAAATTCTGTGCGGGACACCTCGGGTTCGACCATCGTTTATGAATGAATAATCCGACATCCTGCATGAAGAAGAAGAATTGGACATTTTATATTATTGAACCCACATACTGGGGACTCTTTTTCCCAATAAATAAATTGTTAAATCAATATTGTAGTCGGAATTGTGCGACACATTTCAAAATCGACAAGACACACTAGGGTACGGACACCACCATTCGGTCATTCGGTAGCTGACTAGCTGACTCAGGGATCGAAATTTTTTGTTTTGATTTTGGAAACAGTTCATCTTTAACAAAACCAAGTCGCTTGTCACACCACATTTGATGATAAAATGCCAGATTTTCATACAAAAAAGGTGGAACACCATGTACAATGTCGAAGTTCGAGGAACCTTACCTACTAGAACTTAAATAATCCTAAAGTAACAGAAGGTAACGCCTCAGAAATCCCTTGAAAACCTTGAATTTTAGAAATGAGAAGATGGTGGACCATTAACAATGTCAAAATTTTGGGAACCGACCTTCCAGCACGTCAATAACCCCAAAAGTCCAGAAGGCAGCCCAAAAAAACCTCAGAATTCCTTAGAAATCCACAAATTCTAGAACTGGAATGATATAATGTTAAAATTCTGGGAACTGAAGTACTACAACCTCAATATTCTCTAAAATCCTTTGAAATCCTATATAACTGGCAATATAGTGGCTCTTGTAGAGTTGTGGAACTTTGGGAAACAACATAATACCTCAGTAATTCCAACCGTTAAAATAATAATTTGAAAATCGATTATTTCTGAAGTTACATGCAAGCAGTTTCTTCGTTATCTCAGACCCCATCCCCTCTCTACTGCTGACGTGATTTATGGATGTCCCGTATATACATAATCCGCGTAAAAGAAAAACGATGAGCACGTGTAACATAGACATATAGCATGCAGCAAATTTCGCTCAGTGTACATTTGCACACGATAGAAATGACTTATTTTTTCTTTGGTAATAAATTATATCGAAGCCATGTCAATTTCTGTGTGGTGAATTCAGTAGGTAGCGTTGGGAGCAAGATCGACACTGAGTAGTGATGAGATTTTAGGAACTGACCTCTGGAGAGCTTCAACTATCCTAAAAAGCAAAATACAGCCGAAAAAAACTGATGGAAGTTCACTTTATCCTTGTGTTCTAGCGTTGGGAATCAATCAAAGACACTTTGCTCTAGTAATTCATTCGGGTAAAATGATAAAAAAAAACATTCGAAAAGGTCAGGTAATTTCTCATTTTATTTAGAGAAAAATGTCTGTGGGGGCTTCATAGCGGTATATCTCATGTTCTTCTGATACGTACAAGCTTGGCCGGCTAGATCTGAAAGTACTAGTCACCAGCTTTCCAACGCGTCCCCTAACGTCAAATTTTATTTAGAACTGCCCAAGGAAATTGAATTCAAAGTTACCGGTTTTCCGGTACACTTTTCAGGGGACCCAGGATAACTCACTGAACTTTTAATTTTCCAAAAAAAGTTGTTCTAGCGATTTTAGATATTGAGCCAGCCTTTCAGATTCCGGTCCAACCATAAACAAATATTCAGTTTTGACCGAGATATTTCACTTTTAAGTTTTACACTAAAACCGGTTTTTACCGGTACTTACCGGTTCAAAACACAAAAAAAAAATTAATTAGGAAAGTCTGGCCCCCAATCATATCCAATCGTCAAAAATCAAAAAAGTTTTGAATCGAGCAGAACGCTTTTTTTCGACATAAGAAATTATACTTGTTTCATAATGACATATATATTCACACACTTGTCACGAAGAAGTCGAGGCTTGCCGAGACTGATAGTGACAAGTGTGTATTCTATTTTATCTACCTAGGTGAAATAATAGCAGTGAAAAAGTGCTATTATTTCGCCGTCGGTAGATAAAATAGCTTATTCACCTCTGTCCAAATGTTTATTTAGACACTTGGAGTTATAACATTCGCCTTCGGCTCATGCAATAACACCCCAATTAAACATGTGGACAGAGGCGAAATAATCTACTATTATCACATAAGCGAAAACGAGACAACAACACAGACCTGAAGTGTAATTTTTGAATTAAACTTCTAGGTAAGTAATTTTGACATCCGAAAACCGCGCGTATGTGATAATAGTATGTTGTGTTACAAGTATTGTAATGTCGATTTTTTCAGCACTAGACCCAAGTTTTCCTTAAGGAAAATTGGGTCGTGTGCTGAAAAAATCCCATTACAATACGTGTAACACATCACGCTTTGTGCCAACCGAGAATTGAAATAGACAAGAGCACAAAAAATCATAATAACAATCACTCTTCAAATTTGATCGATCACATTGCTTTGCATTTTCTTAAACGAATGCTGTAACAACTCATACAAATTCCATATCAACACTGCTTTGAGTGTTGTAATATCACATCAAACGGGTGCTGAAATAAGTCACTTTACAACACTAAAATGAGTGCTGAAAAGAGTCGTATTTCAATTCTCGGTGGCACAATAGTATGTTGTGTTACAAGTATTGTAATGTTGATTTTTTCAGCACTAGACCCAAGTTTTCCTTACGAGCGGAGCGAGTAAGGAAAATTGGGTCGTGTGCTGAAAAAATCTCATTACAATACGTGTAACACATCATGCTTTGTGCCAACCGAGAATTGAAATAGACAAGAGCACAAAAAATCATAATTTTCATTGTAAACAATCACTCTTCAAATTTGATCGATCACATTGCTTTGCATTTTCTCAAAAGAATGCTGTAACAACTCATACAAATTCCATATCAACACTGCTTTGAGTGTTGTAATATCACATCAAACGGTTGCTGAAATAAGTGACTTTACAACACTAAAATGAGTGCTGAAAAGAGTCGTATTTCAATTCTCGGTGGCACAAAGTACTTTTGTGACAGAAATTTTTCTCTTTCACTCTCACAACATCCCCATTGTATTGTAGCGATGGCGCTCTACAATATGCATAGTCACATTTGGTAACATGACTTACGGTATGTTTTTTCGTATCTTCTTTGGTGCGTATTCGTACATCAAAAAGAGACAAAATTTGATTTGGTAACGTGACTTACACTGGAATTTCCCAAATAACTATTTCGTATAAAGTATCTTTATCGCATTAGTGCTTTTTTGCAAACATTCGAATTTCCATCAGACCCCCACGAATTCTTATCATTTACAATGCACTGTGTCTGTGCATACAGCAATTTATTAAATATTCAAAGTTTGTCACATTATCACTTGTCACTGCCGTGTAACGTCAATAATAGATCGTCAAACAAAATCAATATAACCACAATCAATTTGTAATAATTTGATTTGTGTTTAAGTGATAAAAAATTTAGTAAAAAATTGTCCACGTGTTTCTCGTTGCATTTATTCTCAAAATATTCTCCAACATGCGCGCATTGCGACCGTTCAAAACGGAAAATAGTCATGTAAAACGAAAAAAATTAAAATTCCGTTGTAACACCGCCGTTTCCTATTTACTTACTATTTACTTACACATAAACCAATTAATTGTAATAGCATTTATATACTAGGTCCCACCTGTTCGGTGGGTCAAATTCCTTGACTGTTTGTCTGAGCTTCTCAATAGTATTTTTATTGGCAATGATTTATTGATTTATTTCAATGAAATGTAATTTTGTATGTTGATGGCCATAAAAACGCATTTAGAAGAAGAACTACTAAAACGGCCTAATAAATCTCTCATTGATGATTTAATTCTCTTTAGTTTCACTGCAAATCTTCGCTTCGCTCTGGCCCCACTCTTTAATTTTGGTTCTGTTTATTCGGTTTTGTTTACGAGGCAAAATCAAATAACAAGACTCCAGATCTTTTAACAAAGAGTAGAAAAGGCTTATTTTGAGAACTACTCCTAGATGGTTGAACCGATACCACCCATTTTCGCAAGGTTCTGAAAGAACACCCGAGCAAAAAAAATGATATGCATACACTGGTTTTTAAGTATATGATCATAAACTTTTATGTACTCTCCGGTTCAGGTATATATAAGGGTATAATTAAATACTGCTTACAGTATTGAACAGTTACTTCTATATCCTAGTTCCTTCCAAGTACATAAAAGTGAATGATCATATACTATGAACAGTATTTACTGTTTACTGTATTACCTATTTACTGTAGGGTCTCTTGTTAGGAATATGTATAGTAAACAACACACACATGCCACGGAAACAGCATCGATACCATCAATATTCACAAAAAAAAACACACACAAAATTAAACATCAAACTCTCTGCATTGAAATTTTCTGTATTTGATTTTAGTAAACTCTCGTTCTCCGTGGCGTGTGTGTGTTGTTTGAATCGAGGCTGTTTGAATCGAGGACATTTGTCCGACTTTGTCAGACTTTTTCATAAAAAATTGTCCAACTTTGTCCGACTTCTCTTCAAAAATAAAAATTTATGAGACTTTTTCTTCAAGATAAAATTTGTTAGTAACATTAAATGCTACTGATGCAAACTCGTAAAAATTCGCTCGCTCCGCTCGCATTTAGTTGTTTACAAATTTTCACATTGTACATGTAACTATATAATTAAGGCAGTAAATATATTATTGTATTGACTTGTTATGTTGACTACATAGAGGTACCATAGAGGTTGACTCATAGAGGTGTGACCAGCTGGTGCAAAATAACGTATGCACACCAGTTAGGTTTAGCGATTGTATATTCCTTCTGACTTATAACATCTAAGTTATAAGTTGCAGGTCGACAGGGAGGTTGTTGAACCACGATTGAGTAGTAAGACTTCAGTAAGTGACATGCATCTGTTTAAATGTCCATAAAGTTCAGACAGAAATCCAAAATAGTCTTTAAAAAGCCTGCTATGTAGACCCGAAGCAGGATCTATTGGAGAGTTTTTGCAGCGAAGCAAACTCGCTAGAGGTATTTTTTATCTTTTAGATGAACTTCATTCCTGACGCCTCTAAATTCAGCTTATAAGTACAATTTATCCAAAGTATATAAACATACTGAAGGTAATGCAAATACACAAAAACTCACGGAACCCTACTTTCGGGTGAATATAATTTTTATAATGTTGGCTCTAGGCTGCATCTTTATACTCAACACAAAAACTCCAAACATCACGCAAGCAACATAACGCGTCTTATATTCACCCGAAACTTAGGTTCCGTATTTGTGATCCGCTGAGCATTTGCATTACCTTCAGTATGTTTATATACTTATCGACGAGAAATTGTCCGATTTTGTACTTTATTGAAAAAATACAGGTACTTTTCCTTAGAAAATGTCCGATTTAGTCCGACTTTTTAGCGAAAATATGTCCGATTTTGTCCGACTTTTTCAAGAAAAGTGTCCGACTTGTTTTAAGTTGGACACCCCGAAAATCAGTGGGACGTCTGTGTATAGGGCTTTGTCTCGTTAGGTATTAGGGATTCTCTGACGACAATGGATATTAATAGAAAAGTGTGCAACTGATAAGAAAAATTTTGTTTCAATAATTTTCTCATTCTTTAAAGTCAATAAAGATTGTGAATAGCCGAAGATGGGTAATCAAAACCGAAAATGTCATATTTCATTGAAAGCACGTGTTGCGGACAATTTCAACTTTCTCACAAATGTCACCATAGCGTTATGAGTACAAAAAAGTATACGGTGATATGATAAATAAGTATATGAAAGTGTGTGACGGTATACTGAATATTCATATACTTCCATATACTGGTTTTGTATGGGAAAAAATCGAAAAAAGTGTATCCAAATACTTCACAGGTTACAATGAAATAGTCATATACTTTCATATACTTTTTCGTCGATTTTTTTTTGCTCGGGCAGGTTAAGACCTTTCTGAGTTGATCACTAAGGCGGTAACACGCAAATGCTTTTTATTGAACAGATCTAGTATATTTCAAATCCTTATCGCCAAGGGTCGATTGAAAAACTGATTACTGTTCCGGAGTGATGAGATCATGTGCTATACGATGGCATTTTATTTGACTGAAATCTATCGAGTAAAAAAATAATTATTTTTCTGTTGACAATGGTTTTGTAGCAGCGACATCTTTCAGTGAAAGAGTGAATCGTTCTCTATCGGTAGAGTTTTGGTTGAATAGAAAAAAAAAACTGACGCCGTAATCCCTCTCCAGCCCACGGATACTTTTACTCATCGTTCATTTCATTTTCAAGAGAAAAACAGTGATAGCTACAAATATATTCTGGCTAGGGTTGGGTTTTGTTACGACGAGACTATTTTGGATTTATTGGAATTTATAGCAGTTTTAAACAGCACCGCTGTGTCAAAGAAACGAAAGACAGGTCGAGGTGAAATTCAATGAATTACTTGTTTATTTGAAGTGAGCAATCGCATACCTACACTTTTTCATCATTTATTAGAAACTCGTTTTTTTTCCTGCTGTATCTCTCACATCAACATTTTTGGTCAACTCAAAGCAATACAGCGTTTTGTTAATGAACACCTAAAGTTTTATTGTAAATCTAGAAATAATACGCAATTTATAAGGAATTTCACTAAACACGTTAGTTAGGGCCAAATACGACGAGCAATATTTTTTTTTTATTTACTTGATAAATAAAACGATCCTGCATCTAAATTGAAAATGTTAAAGTAAACTGCAAAATATGATTTCCTGCTCAAAACTTCATTTCCACAAGTGTGTCTTATTAAAAGTATTTGTTATAACAGAATCTATGGTGAACGCTGTTTCACTATTGCTGTGTATTAGTGATTGCTGGGCATAATGAGCTGCTTAATCAGAGCTCCTCCATTTTTATTCTTTGAAATTTTTTAAAATGTTGAACAAGCTGTAAGAGGAATTCAAAATCTGCAATAAAAATGCTAAATAGACTCAACCGACACACCAATGAGGACCAACACCTACCCTAGTGAATGTTTCCAAAGTCAACGGATACAATTTACCGATTAACAACTCATGCGATTGCTTCAAATATTCACCAAAAATGATTATGCATTTCTGGGTCGAATGTGGTTGCCCGATCCATTCCGATTCAAACAAACTGTATGTTAGGCGACTGCTTGACAACATAATCTCATTTCCGAAGTACGTTATCATAAACAATTCAGCAGTGCTGTAAAACAACGTATAGACGTGCACCATACGTTCCACAAAGGTGTCACTGATATCCTGGAAATTAATCAAAAGCGTTAATGACTTCAAAGTTGTAGGGTGCGGAGTTACGCATACAAATGCCAAACAATAAATTGATCCGCAAATACAGAGGCCACTGGTGGCGAATTGTAATAAAAATAGTTTTGACAAAAATGACTCCAGTTCGTCAATCAATCTTTAAAAAATTAGATTTTTTTTCAACAAGCGACAGATAGTATCTGGCATACCTCCTTAAATGAAGATGAGCTTCGATTGATGCCACTAAGTCCTGGTAAAAAATGGCCTGCTGTTTCTTTTCCGTCATTTTTACCTTACCTGTGATTCGTCCCATATTATTGATATCAATTCCAATAACTTTATATCTTATGGTACAATGCAGCAATAAATACCAAATTAGAACGGAAAATGCCATTGCAGGATATGTAGCAATCAAACTGGAAACTAAGAAAAGATACGCCATCCAAAACCCAATTTCACTATTTTTCCAATCCAATGGAAACGCAATGTCCACAATAAGTGTCTTCTCATTTCCAAAAAATGGAAAAACTGAACATCCCAATGTGGCAATGATAGTCGCACATCCGTATACAATCGCAAATTTAATGAATTTTTCCACTTTGTCATTGAAAAATGCAAAGTCTTCATCATTTCGAATTGAGAAGACACAAATTCGATTGAGCAATCCCATAATTTGCTTCTGTTTCCAAAGAAACATCGAAATTTTGGTAATCAAAACTGTGGAAAAAATTGATATTTCCGCAATGAAAATACTTCCATCTACGGTTTCTCCTGTAATTGCTCCAATCGATAATGAAAAGACAAAAAGGAGATAGTAGATGCAATAGAATGACTTCCGTCGAAATTGATTAACTGTAGGCCTGTCTTCTTCATGCCAAAGACCGATACGACGATAGAAAGAAATCATTTGATCGATTATTTTATGAATTCTGACTGAATGCATCCTTGAATTTATGAACGTCGTGTCGTGTATTCAGTAGTAAACGATTGGTGGAATATTGACAACACCCATTCGTTTTCTATTAGTGCAACACCCATAAATTCAACTTCTATTGGTAGATTCGAATAAATTATATAAATAGATCAACCGCAGTCATAGCTTCCATTCATAACTAAAATAATCTATTTGGGGGGAGCCAAAGTTCAAAGTCCAACCATTTTTTAGATGTGGTGGACCGATATTTGAACTCGGGACCTCCACCAGCAAAGCTCTGCTACTAGCATGAACATAAGCAAAATTTGGAGGCTAATACTATCTTAATAGGCATTGCATTATTTCGTAAAGAACAGGAGTCATGATTTGTTAGTGTGAATATTATTCACTGAATAAAAACGCACAACACATGTAATCGTACACACATACATCTTTGAAATTGGAGGCTATTTTGACGTTGATACAATGAGTGTTCGAGCTAGTAGCAACCAGTATGCCACCAGTCAAGAAACGGAGCTATTGCGTTCTTATTCTTGTCGTTGTTACAGAGAAAGATAACCCGAGGTTTCATTCTGCAAAACTTTCTTTTTTCTAAATATCGATTAATGAAACAAAAACTTAAATCGTCTGTATGTGAGGAAAAAAAAATCAGTGATCCCTACAATGATATACTAGATAGGACTGTAGGACTGGGTGTGGTTATCGGTCAATTCAAATGACTCAAATTGTGGAAACGGTTGACGCTAAAAAAATGTAAAGCGCTTACAAACGGGAAGTTATTTTATCGTTTGAATACCCACTTTAATCCACTGAATATTTGAATGTTCCTAATCTCTAGCAGAGGATTGCAATGTAATCCCAGAAAGATTACTCACTGGAAGTAATCCTTCTCGGACCTACAATTTTAATACCAGATTTGTATCTGTGAGAATACAAAGTAGAGGGTTCTAAAGTTTTAAATTTTTCGCTTGTGTACTTTCTGAACGGCCCCACATGTCATCACGTGTATGTTACCAAATTAATTATTCAAAATTGTCACTTATTTAAGCTGAATAGAAAGGTTTACTTGTTAAATTCTACTTGTTCTGTAAATGTTTTTTTAAGGTCAGATTTGAGAATATTGTTTATTTAGTAGAGGTAGCTACCAGGAAACAGCGACGGGGTCTGGCAAGAGAATAAGTGGCTATAAAAGTATGTTACGTCACTGTTTGTAAATATTTGTTTAGGCAAGTGTGAGGTTTGCGGAACGAGCCGAATGCGAGTGGAGTAATCAAACGTGCCTAAACAAGCATTTACCAGCAGTGACGTAACACATTTTACATGTTTGTGGACGGTAAGTGCATTTTCCCTGTCACAAGCAGTGATGTAAAGTGCACTTTACCGTGCATAAGCATGTAAACGATTGTAACGGGATTTAGGTCCCTAAAAAACATTAGGTTAGCATTCTAAAGTTGTAATTGTTCTATGTCGTTCCACCGAGGGGTGACGCACTTCCATTTAATCCATTAAATCCATTTAATCCATTTAATCCAAAAAAAAATTTTAGTTTTACCGAAATAATTAGGTAATTGCGAAAAACAGATTTGCACGATCCCCAGCTCGTTTAAGTACTCGTGAGGTATAGGAATTTTTTTTTGTTAAAAATGGAATTAAATTTATTTAATCCATTTAATCCATTTAATCCACTTTACACCAAAAACTCCTAAAAGTGGATTTTTTCGCTTTTTAACATTGTAGTATGAGTTGTAGTACGTGGTTCGATCAAAATCAACAATTTTTAAGACTTTTACAGTATTTGGTAAAATGAACTTTTTTCCTATTTAATCCATTTAATCCAATTTTTGTTTCATTTAATCCATTAAATCCATTTAATCCATTAAATCCATTTAATACCATTTAATCCATTTATTTGAAAAATATCCGGACGTAATGAACTATGGTGACAGAGTCGGTACGTCAACGGAAGAAATAGTCGACATGTTTGCAGACTACTTTGAATCGCTTTATGTGCCGGATGCAGAAAACTGTAACTTCGATGAACGATACATTCCGATCAATGGTGCAGAGGATATAAATCTGTCGCTATTTGACATCGAAGCCGCAATTCATTCACTCGATCCGAAGGGCGGTGCTGGTCCCGATGAAATCAAACCGTTTGTCATGAAAGTGTGTGCATCAGCACTCGCCTGGCCAGTATGGTTGTTGTATCAAAAATCGTTCGACAGTGGCAAAATAGCGACAGCAGCAAAAGTAAATCGAATCGTTGCGGTATACAAGAAGAAAGGGGCCAAAACTGATGTTAAAGACTACAGAGTCATCGCAATTCAAACAATGCTCATGAAAATTCACGATATCGCGGTCAAAAAAGACATCAGCATGATAATCCAGCCTCAATTGAAAAGCGCACAACATGGGTTCAGAAACAAGAAGTCAGTTGTCACGAACTTGTTAGTCCAGACTACCCTCGCACACCAAGCATTCGAACGAAATTGTCAACTGGACACATTCATTGGTGATTATCAGACCGCTTTCGACAAAGTGGTTATTATGCTGCTGATCATCAAATTTGCCAGATTCAAAATTGGTAAAAAGACTGCAAGATGGTTGTGGTAATACTTGATTTGCCGTACAAATTTTGTTCAAATTGGAAAGTCAAAGTCCAGATTGTACGAGTCACCATCTGGAGTACCACCTGGCGGCTCACTGGGACCGTTGATGTTCACCGTCTTCATCGATGACTTGGTCGACGTGGTACGATTTGCACATATGCTATTGTTTGCTGATGACATGAAATTGGCGTCAATCATAAGTGACTTTCAAGATACGCTTAAAATGCAACGAGATATCGACAATGTGATCAGCTGGAATGAGACAAATCGTCTTCAATTCAACAACGACAAGTGCCACATATTCAGCGCATACCGTAGCGAATCAAGTTTTATCCAAGTCAACTACACAATGGGTAATCACGTCGTCGAAAGAGTTGAAGAAATCACTGATCTTGGCGTTCGTTTCAACAAGTGGTATCATCCTGGACATCACATAGAACAGATGACGATGAAAGCTCGGCAGATGGTTGGTTGCATTAAACACTTTTCAAATGGAAACTTCACAAAAGAAACACAACGGATACTTTACATGGCATATGTACGATCACGCCTTGAATATGCATCGACTATTTGGAACCCATCTGCACAAGTTTACATTGATGACATCGAATCCATACAGAAACAATTCGTGATTTACTTATTGGAAAGCCGGATCAATGCGACGACTTACAGCCTAGCACCGTACGAAGATCGATGTAAACAACTTGGACTGCAAAATTTGGAAAAGCGACGAACAGTAGCGGATGCCACGCTTGCCTTCGACATATTCAAGGGCAACATTATTGATGATATAATTTCACCGAAATTCATACGAAATGAGAGTGTCTACAATCTACGAGATTCTACGCTACAACTGCTGGTTGAACCAAGATTTTCGAGCGTGTACTTATCAAATCAACCTATCGTGAAACTTATCAAACTGATCAATGGACACAAGGCAACAGTGAACGGGTCTGTCAGCAGGGCGGTTTTTAAAATTGAAATTATGAAGGAACTTAACATGAATTATGACGAACTGTGATATATTTGTGATAATGTGAAATTGTTCTTGTATTTTGTATTCTAATTGTAATTTTGATATTCAGCCAGTTTTTGGCGGTGGAATAAAATTCATTCATTCATTCAATCCATTTAATACCATTTAATCCATTTAAACTAGAAGTGAGTCGCCCCTCGCGTTCCACATTATGTCAACAAAAGAAACATGAAGAGTCGTTTCACTCACACGTACGTATGTAATTGAAGAAACGTAAAGACCAAGGCTGTGAACTTTGGGGAGTTCAAGCAGATCGCCATTTTATTAGCTACTCGGTAACCAACCTCTTCTGACATATACAAAAATTCACCACATCATCACGGCGACGAGAATTTTTGTATTAAATCCGCCATTTTATAATCAACTGTGGTGTGTCACCCGCATATCTGTATCTTCGTGACCTCCACAAAGTTTACAGCCTTGGTAAAGACTAGCGCTACTTCTATGTTGTGGAATACGTGTGGAACACATAAAACGAAAGAAACCCATGAAAAACAAAGCGTTATGATTGGGTTAGTTTACCGAACGAGCTAGCCTTACAATTACCCGAAAATGTATGTGAAATTTTATCACAAAGATTCACCGAAAAAAATCAAAGAAACTCACATCTGATGCTTTTCATTGCATTCGTGTGTATAGTCTCTTTAGGACGCCAAGGCATATTTGAACACTAACACACTATTTACTAAATCCAAAAACATTTTATTTTTGTTTTGTCGCGACAAAAACACAGAAAATATTTCGACACAACTGTGACACTTTTTCCTAAAGCCTAGCGGAGAATTATAAGGGCTCAGCTAAGGTTTGTTAAAGCGAAGAATTATTAGAACTTCGCCCATATTTTTATTCAAAGAGATGGCGTAATTAGACTTAGCAGAGTCTTCGTAGCTTACTAAAGAAGAACGAACATTTATTTACGCTCAGCGCGTAACTAGATGTTAAAATTTTAACAATGTAAATTACTTGAAGGAATTACATTTTTTCAATTTTTAGCGAAGATCAAAAATCTAATCCCCAAAGAATTACCCTCGGACCTAAAAATTGTAATCCCATATTTTTATCCTATGCACCTACGCGTTCTAGCAATGCACTTCAAGAACAGGCACAAGAACATTAAAACATAGCTAACGCCGACCCGTACGAAACACCTATTCGTATCAAAAGCCTTTAATGTGAAACTCTTCATTTCTCTTACTTCATTTTCTTCTCTGCTGAAAAACTATTCTTCCTTTTAAATCACATACACTATCCACTCTTTGCCTTGTTATCATATACAACTAAATTGCCGGAGGCAATATAGACAGCCCCGTACGAAGTCAAATTTCATAAATTCCTATTTAAACAGCTATATACCGCTATATTTACCTATATTTCACTGTAAATAAACATTTCACAGAGGAATATGCTATTATATAGCTCTATATGCCTGTATATAGCTCAATATAGCTGTATATAGGTATATATAGATGTCCATATATGGAATTCCTGAAACCACTCACACTTAACACATTATTTCCATGTTAACAGAAACAGAAACTCTCTAAGCATTATTTTTCCCACTTTATATCACTTTTAATAAAATCCAATATGGCCGCCGGCAGCCATTTTGTTAGGAGACCGGAAATAGTACCGACGCTTTACATTCGTTAATACCTTTCAAACAAAAAAAAAATCATGAAATTCGGTCAAAATTTACTCGAGATATTGACAAAATACTCCACGTTCACTGTACGGCCGAGTAGCCAGATAAGAGCTCACTCCAAGAGACCTAGCTCACGCTCCGGAGAACATAATTTCATAAACTTTTTTTTCCCTGATTGGTACGGTCAATACCTATCTAATAAAGCTAACGAACGAAATATGTTCAAATTTGGCCGACCTACAAGCAAAAACGGCTTGCCGCCCTGTGCCTGTTTCACACCAAGGGGTCTAACTCACAAGTCGGTCATCCGATTTCCATTTTTTTGTCGATCGGTATTGTATCTTTCATTTACGAGTATAGCGTTTAAATGTCCGGAGATATCTTCGAAATACCGTAAAGCACTTATTGGGCCCCAGCTCAGGAGGGGTCGATCTAAAATCACTCATCTTCGAATTTAGACTGTCTTTTGACATTACCAAACGGGGAAAAAAAGAATTTTCAAAATCGGATGCGTTTTACTCAAGTTATCGTGCAGACAGACAGACAGACAGACGGACGGACAGACGGACATTTTTTTTCTTGCTGATTTGGCATCTCTGGACAACCACAATAGGTTTCCCCTTACTCAGGGAGTCCAATTCGACGTGTTACAAACGTATGCGTAAACCTATAAGACCCCAGTACTTCGTACGGGTCTAAAAAGCCTCTTGTTTTGGTTCCCGCAGTGGTATCATACCAACATAAAAAACTAAATTTCTATGAAAAACTCTGATTACTGCTTCGAGTAGGCCCATTATTTCTAATATCAACAGGATTTTGTCAAGGTAAATACAGTGAATATACCTTGTCTGTTACGACATTTTGTTTGCAGCAAGGTCCCTCTACGACGAAATTTTCAATTTATTATCTATCGTCAAGTGCCCGTTACTTTAGGATGAGTGGAATTGTTATCCATTCTTCATAAATAAGTGGAGTAAGTTACTTGAAGCAATTCTACCTTTTAGGTAACAAATTTTATTGATATTTCTGATTAAATGCTATTTATAACAACAGGTGTGGCCACCACATCTGAACAATTTTTGGACTTTGTACTCTGCCTCCCACAAGAGAGAGTATATGTTGCTTGTTAATGACACCAATGGCTGCGGTCTATCCCTATGTATAATTTATTCTAATTTTTCAATAGAAGTTGACTAGAAGACAACGAATGAGCGTTTTCAATATACACAACAATCAATCGTATGCTACTGAACACGCGACATTCATAAATTCAAGGATGCATTCAACCAGAATTCATAAAATAATCGATCAAATGATTTCTTTCTGTCGTGATATCGGTCTTTGGCATGGCGAAGACAGGCCAACACTTAGTCACCTTAGACTGAAGTCATTCTGTTGCATCTACTACCTGTTATTTCCCATTTCATTCGTCATTGGATCAATTACAAGCGAAACCGTAGATGACGGTATTTTCTTAGCGGAAACAGCAATTATTTCCACGGTTCTGGATATTAAAATTTGGATGTTGCTTTGGAATCAGAAGCAAATTATGGGATTGCTCAATCGAATTTGTGTCTTCACAATTCGAAATGACGAGGACTTTGCATTTTTCAATGTCAAAGTGGAAAAGTTCATCAAATTTGCGATTGTATTCGCATGTGCTACCATCGCTGGTGTATTGGGATGTATAGTTTTCCCATTTGTTGGAAATGAAAAGTCACTTATTTTGGACATTGCGTTTCCATTGGATTGGAGAAACAGTGAAATTGGATTTTGGATGGCCTACATCTTCTTTGTTACCGGTTTGGTTCTCACATTACCAGCAATGGCATTTTCCGTTCTAATTTGGTATTTATTACTGCATTGTTCCTTAAGATATAATGTTCTAGGATCAGAAATCAGCAATATGGGACGGGCCACAGGTAATGTAAAATTGTTGGAAAAGGAACGACAGGCTATTTTTAAGCGGAACATAGTCGCGTTGATTGACGCTCACCTTCATTTAAGGCGGTATGTCCACATACGCCAGGGCCTATTTTAAGGCAATTAAATTTTCAAAAATTCTCAAATTTTTTCATCACTTTTCGTCATTTCATCTAAAAACACAACAGATTGCATCGTAAATTTTGTTTTTACTGCCTTTTTAGTTGTTTTTCATGTCTTTGAGCTTAACTGTTTACTTCGGAATGAGATCTAACAGAAAACAAAATTTGGAAATTTTAAGAATTTTTGTGAAATTTGTGAAATTTTTGGAAATTAAATTCCTTAAAATAGGCCCTGCATACGCCGGTCGCCTGTTGAAACTAATTAAATTTTTGGTAGATTAATCGACGAACTGGAATCATTTTTATCAAAACTGTTTTTATTGCAATTCGCCACCAGTGGTCTCTGCATCTGCAGTTCGATTTATTGCTTGGCATTCGTATGCATAACTGTTAATCCCATAGAGTTAGACTCGAGAGGTGGCATGGTGTGGTGGCGCTGTCGATCAAAGGAAACCATAAAAATATATAGGAAACCAGACATGTTTAAATAATGACAGCGCCACCTTGGCACATCTCGAGTGTAACTCTATGGTTAATCCTATAACTTTGAAATCCTTAAAATTTTGCATTTAATTTTCAGGATATCGGTGACAACATTGTGGAACGCATAATTCATGTCTATTTGTTATTTTACAACATTGCTGATTTGTTTATGATAACGTACTTTGGGAATGAGATTATGTTGTCAAGCAGTCGCCTTACATACAGTTTATTTAAGTGCGACTGGATCGGGCAACCACAATGGACCAAGAAATGCATAATCATTTTTGTTGAATATTTGAAACAATCGCATGAGATTTTAATCGGCAAATTGTATCCGTTGACTTTGGAAACATTCACTAGGGTAGGGAGTGATCTATTCTGCCGTAATTTGTATAAGAAACAAGTGTCTCTTATGCAAATTATTTATAACCATTTTTCAGCAAGTAGTTTCTTATGAAAAATTAACGAAAATATGAAAAAATTTGCATAAGAAACTTTTGTCAATTTTGTTCGAAACGAAATTGTAAGAGAAACTACTTTCCTAAAAATGACCACAAATAATTTGTATAAGAAACTTATTGTATGGAATTTCTATGTATTTCGTACTGAAATTTCCTAGTTGTTTCTTATACAAATTATTTGTGGGAAATAGTATTTTTCGTACCAAGACAGGAAATGACGATTTTTTCAGCACCAGTCCTAAGTAAAATTTGGACGTGTGCTGAAAAAAATCCATTTCCTGTCGAGGTACGAACAACGTTTTGTGCATCGGACAACTGAAATAGACAAAACACATCAATTTACTTGAAAACATACACACTTCACATTCACCATATTAAATTTAATCAATCTTATAGTCATAGAAAAATTCATGTAATTCTTTTCCCGCACTATAAATCGTAAAGAAATGAAGTTTTTTCCCGCACGATATATAGTTCGGGAAAAACTGACATTTCTTAATGAAAAATCATGGCAAAATAGGTCGTATTTCAGTTGTCGGATGCACAAAGTTTCTTTTGCAAATTATTTATTGGCATTTTTGATCAAGTAGTTTCTTATGAAATTGAAAATTGCTAAAAAATAAATGGAAATTTACCGTTAAGTGTTTCTTATGCAAATTACGGCAGTATTGGTCTGTCGGTTAAGAATATTTAGCATTTTTATTGCAGATTTTGAATTCGTCGTACAGCTTGTTCAACATTTTAAAAAATTTCAAAAAATAAAAATGCAGCTCACGATGTCCAAAAATCACCAATACACAGAAATAGTGAAACAGTGCACATTAGTATTCACTATTCTTTGAACACAAGCGAAGTTTTGAGCTCATACAATTAAAGCACAGAAGTGTAAGCAGTAATAAATATTATGCACCTGTGTCCAAATGTTTATTTTGACGAGTTGGTGATTGTAACCTAACCTAAGCAATTATATTTTGCAGTTTCCTCAAACATGTTCAATAATAAAAAACAAAAATTCGAGTGGATTTTGAGATACTTTGGTTTAAAGTTTGTTAGTCGAGGCAGAAGGTCATGGATTACTACATGTGTTGCTTAACATGAGTTGTATGACGGGATTTTTTTAAGTACCAAAAATCAATGAAAGTAGATAAGTAGGTATGGCCAGTCCATACAAGTCGGAGCACATACGGATTTGCATGGCGCCTCCTCAAACGAACTCATTTCCAGTGGAAATTTGCACTAGAAATGAGTTCGTTTGAGGTGGCGCCATGCAAATCCGTATGTGCTCCGGCTAGAACAAATTTGAACGTTTGGCCATACCTATCTATTTACTTTCATTGCCAAAAATGTTGTAGCTACTTTATTTCAAATGTATGCTTATTCGACCATTAATTGCGATTATCTTTGAAACTTTTTTAAAGTTTTTGTGCTTTCAAAAGATTTTTAACTAATTTTATTCAGGTTGTCGTCTATATTCAAAACTTTCAAGTTTAGTACACATGTGTACAAGCAATGTGAAAATTTGGAAAAGGTTTCTTTTAGGAAAAACTAAATTTTACCGCCTGTAACCAAGATTACTATTATCTGTGGAATAGAGGTCAGGCCATTGAAACATTGAGTCAGGCAGATTTTTTACGCAGAGGGGAGACTTTCTAGGAATAGGAAACGGCGAAATAAGTGAGTAAAAAGTGAGAACAGTCGGAAAATGGATAAAAAAGTACCCCACTATCGTTGTCTTCAAAATTAATTGGTAAAAGTGACAATAATGAGACATTTGCATCCCTGAGAATAGGACCCAAACAGGACAAAATGAAAATGTAAAGCGAAATAATGATTAATGACTTTTAATAGCAATGGGTAAATAAATGGAAATTATTATAATTCTGACTGTGAATCATCCAATTCAAATGATTTCGTTAAACAAACCTTAAATGTTCACAGCGAAATTTAAAATCTTCGCGCACATAAGGGAATCTGAATTGAATTACGACAAATGCAACACGACACACACACACATACACAAAGTACTCAGTTTTCAAACCGAGGCGCTTAGAACACAAGCGTGATTTCGCGAGTTCACAAATTGATTCTGAATGTAATGAACTACCAAGCAACACCCAGTTTTATTGCTTGCCCCATGCGAAAATTGATTCTTACATATAAATATGCTTGCCCCCTGCGAAAATGATCGATTACATGAGGGATATTTGCCTGACACTATCGACAGGTAAACTCTGTTTTCGCTGGGTGCTCAGTCATTGACGGAAAACGAGTTTTCGTGGGGTGCCAGATGAAGAAGAATGCATCATCTGAAATATTTTATGCTTTTCAATTAAAATATCTTGTAATTGTCATAATATCAGGATTGTCGGAGTAGCTCAAATAAAGACAAAGTTGTTTTTCTTTTTGCCAATATATTTCGTTTTCAGTTCGAAAACATCATCAGGGCTGTAACAAAAATAATTCATTGATGATAGCACAAGTTACAGCAAACAAAAAGACACAAAGGTGTACCTATATATCTTCACATTTGCACAAACATTGCAAAAACCTCGTCCTCAACAAAGGTTCTGTGTACGTTATTTTTTTATTAAAAAAAATAGCTGTCCTGGTAGGACATGCACGGAGGCCACCATTGGGCCCATTGTGCGTACTATTGTTTTTTGCAGCACTATGTTGTTTCGACGAATCTTCCTGTACTACTGATGTAGTTCAGGATGTCGTTTGGTTGCAAAGATTTAATTAGATGATACCTAACAGTGAATCCGCCCAAATACTTTCTCCTTGCGGTTATGAAAGCAGGACAGTAGCACAAGTAGTGCTCAGCTGTGTCATTAGGATCGCTGCATTGTTCGCAGCTAGCATCCGCTCGTCTGCCGATAGTTGTTAGATGATTGTTAAAGCCAAAGTGTCCTGTCATTACTCCTGTATAATTTTTTAGTCTCGTCCTGCTGATGTTTAATAAGAACTTTGAGTTCTTTCTACTTATCTTTATGCAATTTTTGGCTTGTCTACAGTTCGGATTATCTGCCCATGACTTAATAAATTTTATGTTACGGAGTGATGTAATTTTTTGTCTAATACAATTATATGGAGTACCCATTACAGGTTCGGGACCTATGAACTCTGTTAGTGCACCCTTTTTCGCTAAAATGTCCGCTTCCTCGTTTCCTTTAATTCCAGAGTGTCCCGGCACCCATATTAGTTTTACTGTGTTTCTCTCAGCTAACTTATTTAGTAAGTTCCAGCATTCCAGAGTGATAGCAGATTTTATAACAGGCGAGCGTAAGGCTTTTAAGGCTGCTTGACTATCTGTGTAGATACATACATCGTCATTAGTGTTACACTGTGCCTTACAGAAGTAGTATGCTTCTATAATAGCTCTCATCTCCGCCATGTAAATAGAGGAGCACTTACCGAGCGGCAGGGAAGTGCCGGAGTCGGTCCTGTCACAATAAAGACCGGCACCCGCTGATTCGTTGATTAACGAGCCATCCGTAAACAAATTTAGGTCAAGTGACACTGGGAGGCTATTGCTCGCCCATACTTCCCTAGTTGGTACATTAATACTGAATTTCCTATCAAATCTGTGTACTTTGACTATTCTATCTGATGGCATGTTGAATGAAGGGTCTAATTCACTATGTTTAAACCATATTCTCGTATGGTCCGTATCCCTGAAGGTTTTTTGTGACGCAATTCTTCCTAGAGCTGCCAATGATTCTGTCTGAATATACATATGCAATGGAGGGAGGTTCAGTAGTGCCTCCATTGCCGCTGTTGGAGTTGATTTCCATGCGCTTGTTATCGCTAAGCAGGCTTTCCTCTGTAATTTAGTTAGTTTTTCCTGTATGTATTTCCGCTCGCATTTGTGGTTCCATAAAAATGAAGCATAAGTTATAATTGGTCTGATGACCGTGGTGTATATCCAGAACATGACTTTCGGTGAAAGGCTCCATGTTTTGCTATAGGCTTTACGACACTGCCATAACGCTATAGTTGCCTGTTCTATTCTCGAGTCTATGTTTTTCGTCCAATTCAGTTTGCTGTCCAAGATTATGCCTAAATATTTAACGAACTCGACTAATACGATTTGAATGCCATTGACTGTGGGAATTCTTATTCTCTCAACTTTTGTTCTTCTAGTAAACACAATCATCTTAGTCTTACCCGGATTAATGCTTAGCCCGTTTTCAGCACACCACTCCGAGATAATATTTAGTGCCGTCTGTAAGAGATCGCAAAGAACATTTAAGAATTTGCCTCGAACTAGTGTAGCCAGATCATCTGAGAAGCCTTCTGCTTGTAGTCTGTTATCGTTAAGTTTGGTTAGTAACACATTAATTACTAGACACCATAGCAGTGGGGGAAGTACCCCTCCTTGTGGGCAGCCTTTAGACACCGTTACACTGATTTCTTTTGAACCGAAGTGAACTGATACAATTCTGCTTGCTAGCATTGCTAGGATCCAACCTACAATACCTCTCTCAATCTTGTGGATTTCGCAGGCAATCCCTATAGCTCTGTATGTAACATGGTTAAATGCACCAGAGATATCGATAAACCCCCCTACAGCATATTCATTCAGCGCTAATGAGAGTTCAATGTTTTCCGCTATGTTATGTAAGGCATTCTCCGTCGATTTCCCGCTTTGGTAAGCATGTTGCTTACAATGAAGTTTCATTGTTTTCAATGGTACGTCCCTTATGTATCTGTCAATTAATTTTTCTAACGTTTTCAGTATGAACGACGTTAGGCTTATTGGCCTATAATTTTCTGCTAGAGAGTAATTAGTTTTTCCAGGTTTTTGACTAAAGACTACTTTCGTATCCCGCCATGCCGTCGGAATGTATTTGAGACTGATTGAAGCCTTAAAAAGAAGGCAAAGTATTTTGGTTATCCTGTTAGGTGCTTGTTGTAACAGAGCTGGGAATATACTATCCAGACCAGGTGATTTGAATGGTAGAAACGAGTTTAGCGCCCACTTAACTTTGTCCTCAGTGATTAAGTTATCAATCAGATCTGTGTTGACCACACCATCTATGTGCAATTGAGATTGCTGCATTGTGCTTTTATCAAACTGGACGCAGGACTTCTAGTAAATGTTTGTATGTTTCATTTTGATCCTTTGTGTATTCCCCTGAGCCCACAGTGTCATCATGTGTATGTTACCAAATTAATTATTCAAAATTGTTACTTATTTAAGCTGCTAGTGAATAGAAAGGTTTACTTGTTAAATTCTACTTGTTCTGTAAATGTTTTTTAAGGGAATAAGTAGGCTTTTGATTTTGGTGTAAAACGCTTATATTACGAAATACAAAAATGGCTGAAACGAATACGTAAACGATTGTAATGGGATTTGGGTCCCTAAAAAACCTTAGGTTAGCATTCTACAGTTTTAATTGTTTTAAGTCGTTCCACATTATGTGAACAAAAGAAACATAAAGAGAGTCGTTTCACCCTCACGTACGTATGTAATTGAAGATACGTAAAGACCAAGGCTGTGAACTTTGGGGAGTTCAAGCAGATCGCCATTTTATTAGATAACACACCTCTTCTGATTATTCTACATATAAAAAAATTCACCACATCATCACGGCGATGACAATTTTCGTATTAAATCCGCCATTTTTTCATCAACTGTGGTGTGTCACCCGCGTGTCTGTATCTGCGTGACCTCTACAAAGTTTACAGCCTCGGTAAAGACAAGCGCTACTTCTATGTTGTGGAATACATGTGGAACACATAAAACGAAAGAAACCCACGAAAAACAAATCGTTATGATTGGGTTAGTTTACCGAACGAGATAGCCTTACAATTACCAATGAAAGTAGATAAGTAGGTATGGCCAATGAAAGTAGATAAGTAGGTATGGCCAGTCCATACAAGTCGGAGCACATACGGATTTGCATGGCGCCACCTCAAACGAACTCATTTCTAGTGGAAATTTGCACTAGAAATGAGTTCGTTTGAGGTGGCGCCTTGCAAATCTGTATGTGCTCCGGCTAGAACAAATTTGAACGTTTGGCCATACCTATCTATTTACTTTCATTGGGGATGGCCAGTCCATACAAGTCGGAGCACATACGGATTTGCATGGCGCCACCTCAAACGAACTCATTTCTAGTGGAAATTTGCACTAGAAATGAGTTCGTTTGAGGTGGCGCCTTGCAAATCTGTATGTGCTCCGGCTAGAACAAATTTGAACGTTTGGCCATACCTATCTATTTACTTTCATTGACAATTACCCGAAAATGTATGGAAAATTTTATCACAAAGATTCACCGAAAAAATTGAAAGAAACTCACCTCTGATGCTTTTCATTGCATTCGTGTATAGTCTCTTTAGGTCGTCAAGGCATATTAGAACACTAAAACACTATTTACTATATCCAAAAACATTTTATTTTTGTTTTGTCGCGACAAAAACACAGAAAATATTTCGACACAACTGTGACACTCCTTCCTAACGCCTAGCGGAGAATTATAAAAGCTCAGCTGAGGTTTGTTAAAGCGAAGAATTTTATTAGAACTTTGCCCATATTTTTATTCAAAGAGGTGTAATTAGACCTAGCGGAGTCTTCCTAGCTTACAGCTTACTAAAGAAGAACGAACATTTATTTGTGCTCAGCGCGTAACTAGATGTTAAAATTTTAACAATTTAAATTCCCTAAAGGAATTACATCTTTTCAATTTTTAGCGAAAATCAAAAATTTTATCCCGAAAGAAATACTTTTTGAAAGAAGTCTCCTCGGACCTAACAATTATAATCCCATATTTTTATCCTACGCGACTACGCATACCAACATAAAAATCTAAATTTATATGAAAAATTCTGATTACTGCGTCGAGCAGGCCCATTATTTCTACTCTGATCTTGTGCCTGTTTTGGAGTGCGTTGATTCTAATAATTTACAATGCATTGTGTTTGTGTTTAAATATTCAAAGCTTGTCACATTACCACCAACAAAATCAATAAAACTACAATCAATAAATTAAGTGAGTGTGATAAAGTAAAAGTGTGAGACAAAATTGTCCACACGCAAAGCACCAAGCAGGGTAATAGAAAAAAATAAAGTAGCTAATTTTGGCAGTGTCAAATGTCATTTTTATTTTATAAGATTTTTACACTCTTAAAAATGCGGTAAGAGCCAAGATATATTCGAAAAATAGGCATGAACGTTCTTTCAATGAAAATATGATCACTGAAATGTACATTATTTTAACAAATAATCTAACATCACGTTAGCAGTCTGCATACAAATAACTAAATTACGTAACTGAATGTAAATTCTTTAATAAAAGTTAAATGAAAACCCATCGCAGTAATTACTTTTTCGTTTTCAAATTTGCCTCCAATGCGGCATCTCACGACGACTCCTGTCTTATATCATGTAAATGGCAACTCGCACTAAAAACTACTCTATTTGACACCAAAAAATCTCTATTACCCTGCTAGGTGCTTTGCCACACGTTAACCACGAACAATACTTTTCTTATTTGCTAAATTCACAAAACGATTCTGCATCTGAATTGAAAAAGTTTGAGGACACTGCACAATACTATTTCCTAATGCTATAATGCACTGTTTCACTATTGCTGTGCATTGGTGATTGCTGGACATCGTGAGTTGCTTAATTAGAGCTCCTCCATTTCTATTCTTTGGCATTTTTTAAAATGTTGAACAAGCTGTAAGACGAATTCGTAATCTGAAATTTAAATGCTATCATGACTAGACCAACAGACGAATAGAGCTGTGCCTACCCTAGTGAACGTTTCCAAGGTCAATGGATACAATTTACCGATTAAAATCTCATGCGATTGCTTCAGATATTCACCAAAAGTGATTATACATTTAATAGTTGAATGCGGTTGTCCGATCCAGTCGCATTCAAATAAACTGTACATAAGGTGACTGCTTGACAACATAATTTCATTTCCGAAGTACGTTATCATAAACAATTCAGCGATGTTGTAGAAAAACGTGTAGACGTGAACTATGCGCTCCACAAAGTTGGAACTAATATCCTGGAAATTAATCGAAAATTTTAATGATTTCACAGTTGTTCGAATTGGTGTTGATCATACGAATGCCAAGCAATAAATTGAACCGCAAATACAGAGGCCACTAGTGGCGAATTGCAATAGAAAAAGCTTTGATAAAAATGATTCCAGTTCATCGATTACTCTTTAAAAGGATGAAAAAAGTCTTCAACAAGCGACAGAGTATTCGGCGTACGTGAACATACCCCCTTAAATGTAGGTGAGCTTCGATCAACGCCACTAAGTCCTGATAAAAAATGGCCTGCCGTTTCTTTTCCGTCATTTTTTCCTTAACTGTGATTCGTCCCAAATTAGTGATATCCATTCCTAGAACATGATATCTTATGGTACAATGCAGCAATAAATACCAAATTAGAACGGAAAATGCCATTGCAGGAAATGTAACAATCAAACTTGAAACAAAGAAAATGTACGCCAACCAAAACCCGATTTCACTATTTTTCCAATCCAATGGAAACGCAATATCCAAAATAAGTGATTTCTGGTTTCCAACAAATGGCACAATCGAACATCCCAATGTACCAACGACAGTAGCACATGCAAATGCAATCGCAAACTTGATGAATTTTTCCACTTTGTCATTGAAAAATGCGAAGTCTTCATCATTCCGAATTGAGAAGACACAAATTTGATTGAGCAATCCCATAATTTGTTTCTGTTTCCAAAGCAACATCCAAATTTTAATATTCAGAACCGAGGCAACTATTGATATTTGCGCAATGAAAATACTTTCATCTACGGTTTCCACTGTAGTTGCTCCAGTCCATAATGAAATGATAAAAAGCAGATAGTAGATGCAATAGCATAACTTCCGTCCAAATTGACCAATTGAAGGTCTGTCTTCGCCATGCCAAAGCCCGATATCACGATAGAAAGAAATCATTTGATCGATTACTTTATGAATTCTGGTTGAATGCATCGTCGAATTTATGAACGTTGTGTTGCGTATTCAATGTTAAGCTGTTGATGGAATATTGAAAACGCTCATTCGTTTTCTTTTAGTGCAACAATAAACCTGCAATAAACTCAACTTCTATAAGGTACATTAGAATAAATTACACATAGAGATAAACCGCAGTCAATTTATTCCAATTTATTAAATATTCAATTGTCACATTATCACTGCCGTGTAACATCAATAGATCGTCACACAAAATCAATATAACCACAATCAATTTGTATAAGTTTGATTTGATTTGATAAAAAATTAAAAGCAAAATTGGCTGCGTGTTTTTCGTTGCATTTATTATCACTTTGATAGAAAAGTTACCGCGCTGGACGTATACTATACGTAGTGGACATGTAAATTGGCTACCAGACTGCTATTTTCGGATGGATACTAATAAACGACCGATAAATTAATTCAAAACTATCGATAAATAATAATAAACTACCGATAGAAAATAATGAACTACCGATTAATAATAATGAATGATCGATAGAAAATAATTAATGATCGATAAAAAATTAAAAATGATCGATAAAATGAACAATCTATAGGTATTTCAGCACTTTTTATCGGTAAAAACTTATCGGTAGTTTGGAATATTTTTATCGGTACTCGGGAATTTCGCTATCGGTACTTTATTATTTTTTATCGGTACCGTGTTTATCGGTCATTTATTATTTTTTATCGGTAGTTTTGAATTAATTTATCGGTCGTTTATTAGTATCCATCCGAAAATAGCTGTCTGGTAGCCAATTTACAGACCATCAGATGATCATGTGAGACTTGCATTGCGAAAAATGTTGTATCTTCATACGCTTCAGGCGACAATCGACATCTAGTGCAATGAAATACCTTCATAGGTTGTGTCGTATGTTGTAAATGGGCCATTGACAATGGTGTGATTTTGGTAATTCGCATAAAAACAGAATTTTCTTTTTGTCTGGTACTCCAGGACTTTCAATAAAGATTTTATTTCTAATGTGGATTCTTTATATGGTCTATAACGGCCATATGATTTTGGAAAACAGAGGCTCAAAAGAGAGTAATTTGGGTTGGGAAATTTGAGTCACAGAGAACTAAAACTACTCGTCAGTTATGGTTTCTCGAGAGTAGTTTATTAAATAGACATTCAAATAACAATTGCGACCGTGATTGACGTATTAAGTGTTATAAAGAAAAGTTCAAAAATTAGTTTGGTTGATTCAATGATTATAGTGCGAAAAATCAAATAAATGCATTGCAATGGTAAGTGAACTTCGTTAAGCATTAACACTCTCTGTTATCCGAGAAATTTCACTTAACAAGTTAGTTGGGTCCAACAACGACGAACAATTCTATTCGTATTTGCTGATGAATTAAACGACGCTGCATCTAAATTGAAAATATTTGATGACACTGCAAAATATGATTTCCTGCTTACATTTCTGTGCTTTAATTGGGTGAGTTCAAAACTTCATTTCCACAAGTGTGTCCTTTGAGCTCTTTCATTTTTATTCTTTGAAATTTTTTAAAATGTTAAACAAGCTGTAAGAGGAATTCAAAATCTGAAATTAAAACGCTACCACGATTAAACCGACAGACGAATGGGAGCAATGAAGCAGTGCCTACCCTAGTGAATGTTTCCAAAGTCAACGGATACAATTTACCGATAAGCATCTCGTGCGATTGCTTCAAATATTCACCAAAAGTGATTACACATTTCATGGTCCAATTCGGTTGTCCGATCCAGTTACATTCAAACAAACTGTATGTTAGGCGACTGCTTGACAACATAATCTCATTCCCGAAGAACGTTATCATAAACAACTCAGCAGTGCTGTAGAACAACGAATAGACGTGAACTATGCGCTCCACAAAGTTTGAACTAATATCCTGGAAATTAATCGAAAATTTTATTGACTTCAAAGTTGCTCGAATTTGTGTTGATCATACGAATGCCAAGCAATAAATTGAACCGCAAATACAGAGACCACTGGTGGCAAATTGCAATAGAAAAAGCTTTGATAAAAATGATTCCAGTTCATCGATCAATCTTTAAAAAACGAGAAATTTGCAACAAGCGACAGATAGTATCTGGCGTACATGAACATACCTCCTTAAATAAATATAGATGAGTTTCGATCAACGCCACTAGATCCTGATAAAAAATGGTCTGCCGTTTCTTTTCCAACAATTTTACGTTACTTCTGGCCCGTCCCATATTACTGATTTCCATTCCTAGAGCTGTATATCTTATGGCACAATGCAGCAATAAATACCAATTTAGAATTGAAAATGTTATTGCAGGAAATGTGAGAACGAAACTGGAAACAAAGAAAATGTACGCCATCCAAAACCCGATTTCACTATTTTTCCAATCCAGTGGAAACGCAATGTCCAAAATAAGAAGTCTTTCATTTCCAAGAAATGGGAAAATCGAACATCCCAATGTACCAACGAGCGTAGCACATGCGAATGCAATCACAAATTTGATGAATTTTTCCACTTTGCCATTGAAAAATGCGAACTCTTCTTCATTTCGAATTGAGAAGACACAAATTTGATTAAGCAATCCCATAGTTTGCTTCTGTTTCCAAAGAAACATCCAAACTTTAGAAATCAAAACTGTGCCAATAATTGATATTTCCGCTAAAAAAATACTATCGTCTACGGTTTCGCTTGTAATTGATCCAATCGATAATGAAAGGACAAAAGACAGGTAATAGATGGAATAGAATGACTTCAGTTTTAGTTGATTAACTGTTGGCCTGTCTTCACCATGCCAAAGACCGATTGCACGATAGAAGGAAATCATTTGATCGATAACTTTATGAATACTGGTTGTATACATCCTTGAATCCATGAACGTCGTGTCCTGTGTGTATTCTTTATTAACCGGTTGATGGATTATTGAAAACGCAAAACGCTCATTCGTTTTATTTTAGTGCAACACTAATAAACTCAACTTCTATTGGTAAATTCCAATCGAATTCGAATAAATTATGCATATAGATCAACCGCAATTGTCATTCACAAGTAATACACTCTTCGGGGAGAGCCAGTGTTTGAATTCCGAAAATTGTTCAGATGTGGGGGGGGGACACAGCTGTTGTTATTAGTAGTATTCAATCAGAAATAATATTTTTTTTATTACCTAACCTGAGTAGATTTGAACTCGGGACCTCAAGCACACCAGGCGAGAATCTTCACAATGAGCTTTTGCGTCAAGTGCGGTTGAAATTCAAAATATAAAGTACACAGGTCTTTCTAACGTAGCGTCATTTTCATACAATGAAGCGTTGAAACGTATTTTTCGATTCACTTTTTCATCGAATCGTTCACTTAAAATTCAAATTTTAGGCACTCTTACGGCGTAAATAATGTTTAATTTTTTTTATTCTGCAAAATCTTTCTTTTTCCTAAAAATCGGTTTTGTGATGAACCAAAAATTTAGATCGTCTTTAAGTGATCCCTACGAATATATTCTAGATGGGATTGGGTGTTGGTCTATTTTCTAGTGAAATGAATCCAAAAGATTCAAATTGTGGAAACGGTTAAGAAATGTAAAACGGTTATAGACATAAAGTCATTTTCATATCCCAATTTTGATTCACGGAAGATTTGCCCTAATATGTAGCAGGGGATTACAATGTAATCCCAGAAAGACGTACTGTAAGTAATCCTTCTCCGACCAACAATTTCGATTACAGATTTGTGAGCATACACGAGAGCACGGCAGAGTAAAATAAACCAGGTAGGAGCGGTTCACTTTACAGTTGGTTCAAACGAACGTCATAATATTTTTTAGAGTTTCTAAAGTCATTAATGTCAAATAGCAAAAATGCGTCCGTTTCACGCTTTTTCTCAGACGCACTTTTTATTTTGAATTTGAATTTCTCGTCTTTTTCAATATTTCGTTGTTTTGCTGCAGAAAGTGTTCAATTATAATATTTTTATATTTTTTTTAGAATTTGGAAGCTTAATACTCTAATTTAAGACCGGGCAAATAAAAGAATCAATAGAAATAAGTAACTTTTTTCAATGAAAGTAGGTCCATACAAGTCGGAGCACATACGGATTTGCATGGCGCCACCTCAAACGAACTCATTTCCAGTAGAAATTTGCACTAGAAATGAGTTCGTTTGAGGTGGCGCCATGCAAATGTAAACACTGTATGTGCTACGGCTAGAAAAAATTTGAACGTTTGGCCATACCTATCTATTTACTTTCATTGACTTTTTTAAAGTTTTATCAGATATATGTCGTATAGTACCCGGCTTTTAATTTTGTGGTGTTGTGGCCGCGCGACTTTCAATTTTGTGGACTATGCCAATTCAGCTGTTTAACTAGTCCATGTGAACAAACAAAGTCAGTTAATTTTATAATCAGTACAACTAAAGAGTGTTGGTTAACATCGTGCGCTATAGGTTTGTTCCAAATAACTGTAAACCCGAACTTTGACAATACGAACGCCGACGATTTCATCCACAGAGATGAACATAACCTAAACGTCAACCAATTTCTTTGAAATTTTTTCGTTAACATTTTCGTCAACCTGAAAGTTGAGGTTAAGTTGCCTTCTGTGGATGAAATTTGACATTTCGAAATGACCTTGCAACATACCTATGGATATAAAAGAGAAGAAGGTAACTGAAATACGGCGCAAAATTAGAAAATTAAAATTAAAAAAATAACAATTTTCTGTGAAAAGATATTGTTTCGCATGGATAGCCTCGTGGATAGCATGCTTTAGATAGAAAACATGTTTCACATGGTAACCATATTTCGGATGGTAAACATATTTCAGATGAAAAACATATTTTAGATAGTAGAGATATTTCCGATAGAAAACATGTTTCAAATGGAAAACCTATTTCAGATGGAAAACATATTTTAGAGAGACAACATGTTTCACATGGAAAAACATGTTTTGTGTCGAAATATTATATTATGTTAAAAGGAACAAAAAGGTTTGTTTTTGACTCAGGTGGTAAAAACGTCCGAGGATGCAACAGAGAGAATTGTATGAAATCCTTAGCAGTATGAAAAAATGACATGAGTGATGTCACCGTGACGAAAAGTAGAAGAACAGGTGAAAGAAAAAGTTGTTGTTTTGGCTCTCTACCTGATGAGTGAATGTGAAGTTTTTGGTCCGCCTGAATAAAACTTTTTTTCAAATTTCAGCTGAATATTGGAACGTCATAAAGTGATATATGAATAGGATTATGCTGAAAACAAACGAGACATTGAAAACGTGTTTTGGTCCTAGTTTTCATTGACAAATCCAGCAATCGCAATTTTCGATAGAGAAATTTCTAAATTTATTTGACAGTTGCGACCATTTCGTCATGAAAATAAGGACCAAAACACGTTTTGAATGCCTCGTTTGTTTTCAGCATAAACATGTTGTTTTAATTCCACCTTCTAGTCTATTTATGTCCATGACATTGAATGTCATCCACATCATCAAACTTCTCATTGGTTCTTACTTTTGTTTTGAATTTCGATGATTCGAGATCTTTTGTTTCATGACTAGAGGTGTGCACCGCCGATTTTACGCCGGCGCGCCGCCGATTTTTTGCTAAATTTTCGACGCGCCGCCGCCGAAAAATAAAAGCTCACGCCGCCGCCGCCGCCGATTGTATTTTCGTCGCGCCGAAATTTTATACGTTTAGTGCTTTCAGAAATTTTAATGGGCGACAATAAATATAAACTTAAATTGAAAAATCTATACAAAAGTGTCTGCCTGAGTACATGTACAAGGTTTTAGCAAATGTTTATCGCTCTTAATTTATAAGTCAGGTTTCTATATGCTGCTATGTTTCTATATGCGTAGAAAGCATAGCCTATTTTAGGTAATTTCTTAAAGAATTTTCGGGAATTTTAGAGAATTTCGAGAATTTTCGGGAATTTCGAGAATTTTCGGGAATTTCGAGAATTTTCGGGAATTTTAGAGAATTTTCGGGAATTTCGAGAATTTCATTGCAAGTAAAATATACCTTCGCTCAACAATTCGTTGATTTTAATTTCCGGTTTAAGTATACTGATAACAATTCTAGAATAAGCAACTAAAAAAGATATCGACATTAGGAAGTGAAAAAAATTAAAATTGATTTTCGGACTTTGTTTCACAGTTTTCTTTGCCGGTGCTTCTTCGAAGACACCTTTAAACCACTCAGAGGCGTATTACCCTATGGGAAATTCGGTACCGTGCCCATTGCGCTGGAAAAAATATGCGCTGAGCTCGGTCACTGAATGGACAATTATTGTCTGAAGAGAAATTTTAATCTATCATAAAAACTATGTAGAGTTTGCGAATTAACTTTACATTGCCTAATCTCGTAAAAAATACGTACCAAATTTTTTAGTTTGATGAGTGCAAGAGTCCATGAGTTAAAAGGGAAAATTTCAATTCGCGCGTCAGGGTATTAAAACCGAATATTTACAAAAAGAAATTGTTTTGATAGGAAACCTGAATGGTGAAGTCTAAAATGAAACATTTAGAACTACAGACCTTACTTTGAGGGCTGAGCTGATCTTCATTTGTTTGTGCTATCCTATTACTTTCAATAACGTAAATCATGTAGAAAAAGAAAGCTGATCACTTGAAAATAATGCCACAGCGCAGCAAGAAGTGAAAAATAAAAAGCTCGAATATTGAATTAGAGGGATTCTTTTTAAAAACAGCCTACCGAAATCGGACGCATTTTCCAGTGGACTTTGAAAACGGTTTTGGCTTCTAGGGTCGAATACCTTTCTAGGCACATATAAAAAAGTCGACTGGAAAATGCGTCCGATTTCGGTAGGCTGTTTTTCAAAAGAATCCCTCTTAGCGTAAAAACCAATGCAGGATAAATCACCCAGGTACGGTCTAATGTCACCTCGGAGGAAATAACGATTTTCAAAACGGATTTTAACGCTTATTTTTATCTTGACAAAAATAATGAGTGCGTTCAGTATAAATCGACAGATTTTGAAGAATCTGCCATAACTAGTATGTACATTCATTGGTAAAAACTATGAACTGTGAACTAAAATTTTTACTTTTACCTCATACATGTCAGTTCTATTAAGGTTCTGAAATAACAGGTAAGACACCTCTGAGTTGATCACGAAGGCGGTGACACCAATATCGGAAAATCGAAAAATCTTAAAAATAGCTCTTTGTCCCTTGAAATATGTAAAGCCACACCATAGAGGTCGACTACCACACTTTGAAGAACAATAAAATCGAAACGCAGCGAGTTTCTAGTGTTTTAATAATTTTTAAGAATTTCGGGAATTTTCAAGAATTTTCGAGAATTTCAGAGAATTTTCGGGAATTTCGAGAATTTTCGGGAATTTCTAGAATTTTCGAGAATTTCAAGAATTTTCGGGAATTTAATTCCTAAAATAGGCTATGGTAGAAAGGAGTTTTTTGTTTAAAAAAATTTGTTGAAACTTTGGGTTTTTCTTCTTACTTGCACTGTACGACGGTGATTTTGTTTCTGATGCTACGATAGGGTTATCTTCGAAGTAGCTTTCTATAACGTATCCTATTTCCATCAGTAGATGGCAAGTGTTTTATGCATATTTTTAAATACTTCTTCTTCTTCTTTTTCAGCCTGTTTCTATCCACTGCTGGATGTAGGCCTCTCCAACTTCTTTCCATTTCGTACGATCCATTGCCATTTGCTGCCAGTTTGTACCTGCAATATTCTTAATTCCGTTTGTCCATCTCTCTGGTGGTCTACCTATAGCTCGTCTTTTATATGGTCGCCATATAAATACTAGTCCAAAGAAAAAGTTGGCTGCTGTCTTGGGAAGGGTATCGATGGATACTACTGAGGATGGTCAGATCACGCTGGCCCGAGACCGCCATCGATACCCGAGGTCGAAACAGCATTTGTCTTTTCTGTATCCTCACTTAACGTGAACTCTTGGGTACGTTACTCTATTTTCTGTGCATATAAGAGGAAGAAGAAGGAGAAAAAAATTCAGTGAATCAGTCAAAACTACTGTAATTGTAAAGGGGCAAACTTAAGACCTTATGTGGAATTTGGGTGGAAAATGGCGCAAATCATGTGTTTTAGGAATTTATAAAGTGGAAAATCTTTCCGGTTTCAAGTTTTTTCGTCAAAAAGACGAGACATCTTTATTTTCAATTTTTAGCTGCTTTATTTAAAAAACTAGCACTGTTTCCCGGCCTTCGGCCGGGTCGTACTGTTCCCAGGGTTATTTATCAAAATAAAGTTTCCTTACTTGGTTATCAACCCTACATGTGGTATTTAAAAATTATCATTACAATTCTGGCTTCGCGTTCCGAAATTTAATTCTACGCTTATCGTGTTTCGATTTTTAACTCTACACTTCTAGCTTTCCGGGATTCAACTCAAAGTTCTTGCATTCAGAGATTCAACTCTACGCTTCCAGTTTTCCAAACTTCGAATTTTAATTCTACATTTTTAATGTAATCATAATCTCAATCCTTAATTTCGTTTCCCTTTCAAAATCATAATTTTCATTAATTATCTCTCTCTTACTTTCTTTTTTGCTCTTTTTAATCACACAAACGAAAATTATCAACAATCGTTTCTTTAAGTAAATTCTAGATTAAACAAAGTTTCATCGATTAAAATGTACAAGGACGCCATGTTTGATTTTGCACTTAGCTATAGCATTTGCCATAAAATAAAAAAAAAAAATTTTCCCTCACATCGGCTTTCCTTTTCACCTCTTATATCTGACAGTTATCCGCACTTCATCCTCTAGTTTCCCGGCCTTCGGCCGGGTCGTACTGCACTGTTTTCTCGCTTGGGATATGCACTGTTTCAACCGTATTTATTTTGATATAACTGAACTGGTATTTAAAATAGTACTAATACTTTAGGTAGTGTTAACATTCCGATTCCTGTAATTACCAGTAATCGTTCTGTTATTCGTAATTTTACTGATACCAAAATCATGTCTACATGAAATTGTTCAAAAAATTGTACACTTTTTCTGAAAACTGATTTAGTTTACTTTTTCGTTTTTAAGTTATTTTTTCTTATGTAATAATTTGCAGAGATTGTTGGTTTTTTGCATAAGATGTTGCTTCAATAAAAGTTTTAAACAAAGATTTTTTAAGACGGGACGTGTATCTTTGAAGGTATCTTTGACATGATTTAAATCCTTTAATCGGGCGCTACAAATAAGCGCCATAATTTCATTTAAATATTCATAGCTAAATGTGTCAAAGCTTAACCAAACACAACGTTCAATTCAAGACAATCATTACATAAGGGGCCTTTACAGTTTGCGCACTATTTGAATGACCCCTTAAGATGCTTAGATATTTTTATTACTTATAGTAATATCTGACATTGGACAAACATTTAGGAATAATTTCAGATTTTGTTTTGACGCGTGCGAGAATTACGTATGCTGCTTTTCGAACTTTACGTACCGAGGCGAAGCATATAAATCTGTTATAAAACTCATCGTAAGTTATTGTTTGATTTTTTACTTCGACTAATCCTCGGGTCAAGAAATTTCTCACGAAAAGACGACTTCCTTGTTTTATTCAGTTACTTTGAATTGAATTTTAATGTTTGATAGAGTTTTAGTAATTTATCCCTGTATGAAGCACACTTTGGAGAAAAGAAATTTATGTCCTGAAAACTTTTTGAAAAACGCACTCTGAGGTCCTGCCAGCTAATTTATTTGAGCTAAATTTTGACAATCCGAATGAGGTCCAGATACTGTTTTCGAAAAATGCCATTGAAAAGCATTTTTCAAAATCGTCCTCGGCGGCGTAAAAAGGTGTGCCGTCGGAGACCGTTTTTAAAAAACGGCTACGGAGGGCTGACCGGTTAAATTCTCTGATTTTGGAAAACGGTCTCGGAGGGCTGATCGGTGATACATCGGAGTTCAATTTAAAAAAACGGCCTTGGAAGGCTGAGCGGCTGATCTGTCGGACGTCTATTTTGCAAAACACCCTCGTAGGGCTGTCCGGCTGGTCTGTCGGATGTCGATTTTAAAAAACGGCCTCGGAAGGCTGACCGGCTGATCCGTCGGACGTCTATTTTGCAAAACGGCATCGTAGGACTCTCCGGTTGGTCCGTCGGAGGTCGATTTTAAAAAACGGCCTCGGAAGGCTGACCGGCTGATCCGTCGGACGTCTATTTTGAAAAACGACCTCGTAGGGCTGACCGGCTGATCCGTCGGAGGTCGATTTTGAAAAACGACCTCGGAGGGCTAACCGGCCGACCCCTCAGAGGTCGATTTCAAAAAATGGCCTCGCAGGACTGACCGGCCGACTTCTCGGAGGCTGGGTGCCCCCAGGTGCTCCGAGGTGCTCCGTGGTGCTCCGAGGTGCTCCGAGGTGCTCCGTGGTGCTCCGAGGTGCTCCGAGGTGCGCCAAGGGGCGTCGTGGTGCGCCGATGTTCAGATTTATATGTATAGATTTGGGGAAAAAATCATTTTGGCGTAGTCTATGCACTTATTACTTATAAATTTAAGTTTATCTAAATCTCTTATTTGCGAAAACCTTCTACTACGATCTCTCTCCTTCATCGAAGATGGACTAAAGGCAACGGGAACGGTCATTGCATAAATCGAAAGATAATAGTAGTGAGTTTGCGTAAATGACATAAATTATAAGTTGGAAATAAGAAGCCTGCAGAACATCTGGTATGAAGATGTGACTTAAAATTTCTAAATTATAATTTGACTTATAGCTTACATGTCATTTACGCAAACTCATTAATCATTCTTGGATTCATTAAATTAGATGTTTTCAAAATAATAGGTGATTGTACATTGTACACAATATAAAAGGTGAGATACGCCTCAGTTGATTCCCCTTGTATAAGTGGTTGATACTGCAGATTGCAAGATAGTAAGATTTCAGTGTTCGGAAAAATGATTGCGCACGCTTTTTCAAATGTTTTTGCATTATTTTCGAAAGTTTAGATTTTTTGTAAATTTATCGGCGCGCCGATCGGCGCACCGCCGCCGACTATAAATTTCTTCCGGCGCGCCGCCGCCGATCCCTTACCAGTCGGCGCACCGCCGCCGACTATTTTAAGATCGGCGCACACCTCTATTCATGACCCAGCTTTAGGCATTTCGTCAGAAAATTGTCGATGTTAGATACATTCGACTCTCTTTATTGTTAACGATAATTCCTGTCAGAGTTTACCGGCATTTATAAACTTACCTTTCACGATTGATTCAAGAAACTTCTAAGCTAGGCTTTGAATTTTTCCATAAATGGTCTCAATAGAAGCCACACACACTGTACGGTCCGTTATAGTCCGTAGAATAAGAATGTGTGTACTTAGTATTGAATAGACAAATTGGTCGTAAATTTTTTCATTTGTAAAATCTGAAAAATTTTAATCAGTAGGGTAAAGGAGAGTCGTGCCTCTACATTGACGCTGCCTTGTAACGTGTTTATAACTTTGAAAATGTCAATAAATGCTACGCGTTACCACAGAACTATATACTAATACTATTCATCTATGAAACATTTACGACAAAAATCTGATAAAATTTCAAAATATGTTATTTCTATTAATTCTGTTATTCGCACAGTCTCAAGTTGGAGTATCAAACTTCCAAATTATAAAATAAAATATTAAAACCGAAAATGAAACACTTTGTGTAGGAAAACAATAATAAATTGAAAATGACAAAAAATTCAAATTCAAAATAAAAAAGTGCACCTGTGAGAAAGTGTAAAACGGACGTATCTTCTGTTATCGGCCGATGCCATGACATCGATTACTTTTAAAACTCTAAAATATTTCAAATATGTTCCGAAATAAAAAAAACCGACTGCAATTAAATTATAAAAATATTTTCTGTTTCCCATGCCAAAGACCTATACCACGATACAAAGAAATCATTTGATCGATAACTTTATGAATACTGGCTGAATGCATCCTTGAATCCATGAACATCGTGTCGTGTGTTCAGTATTATTCGGTTGATGGGATATTGAAAACGCTCATTCGTTTTCTTTTAGTGATACACCAATAAATTCAATTTCTATTGGTAAATTCGAATAAACTAGGTCCCACCTTTTGGGCGGGTCAGGTCCCTTGACTGACACTTTGATGTATTCATGAAAACTTGTAAGGTGGAATTTTCAATTTTCAAGATTTTCAATCAACCACAAATCATAAATAAAATATGACTCGAGTAGATTTGATAGCATCAAATTTGATAGTCAACTATTAAATTTGATAGTCAACTATCAAATTTGATAGTCAACTATCAAGTTGTTAGTCAACTATCAAGTTGTTAGTCAACTATCAAATTTGATAGTCAACTATCAAATTTGATAGTTAACTATCAAGTTGTTAGCAATAGATGTTTACACATTAGAAGATGGGCATCGAATGATGAAATTATTCTTCCTACTAGTTCCATGCACGTCGAAAACAAACTTATATGATTTACCCACACTACCAAACAAAATCAAATTTCATCAAAGTAATCTTTTTTAATTTAGGCTATGATCAACAGTATAAAATCCCGTTTTTCTCGGATAGCTTCCAGATCCTTAGTCCTACATAGCCCATCTTCGAACTTAGCCTCGGGATTTTAATTCCACGTATTTAAAAAAAGAATCATCCAAATTGGTTCAGAATTACTCAAGTTATCGTGCCCTCAACGATTTTTTGTTACCCACATTTAACGTTTTTCATAGCATTTCATACATTTTCAATCACAGTGAACCTTTTTGTTACCCACATTTTTCGGTATTTTCTGGTGTAAGACCCTGACTTTCAGTCAAGGGAATTATACATATAGATCAACCGCAGTCTTAGGTGCCATTCACAAGTAACATACTCTATTTGGGGGGAGCCAGAGTTCAAAGTCCAAAAATTGTTCATGTGCGGTCACGTTTATTTGGACATATATGTACCCTAATAAAGTACTTTGCACTCGATGTCATAGATAACCATTGTCAAACTTTTCTTTAACGTACTAGTGCCAAAAATGACAAAAACACATTGCAATGGTGGGTGATCTTCGTAAAGCAAACATTCGAATTTCCATCTGTAGCGACATAAATATTTATCCTATCCTATTATTACACCCCTATTCTAGTCATTTACGATGCACTATGTTTGTGTGCATGCATATACATACCAATTTATTAAAAATTCAAAGTTTGGCACATTATCACTGCCGTGTAACGTCAATAGGTCGTTATACAAAATCAATGTAACCACACAATCAATTTGTAATAATACATCACGCTTAGCTTGTTCGGTATATTTTTTTCGTGCAAGTGGAAGCACGTGGTTTCGGTCAAGGTAAATATGGTGAGGAGGAAATATATATACAAACGAATATAACCGAATCAGATGTGCGGTGGCACGAAAGTTCTCATCCCTTCGTTGTAAGCAAAAAATCGAATAGAAAGTCGGGCCATCTGTTGTAAGATAGCGAAAATATTTTTGTGAAATACAAGTTAACCGTAGTCAACCATTTAAAAAAAAATGTCATTGGCAACGAACTTATTTGCTAGGCCGCGTGTCTGAATGACATTACCTCCTCACTATATTTACCTTGGTTTCGGTGGGGTTATCAATGTTACGCACATTGCAATGTCAAATATATGTCCAAGGTCTTTATTTTGTGTTAGGTGAAATCATACACACGTAATGTTCTTGTTCAAGTTCTTATCATAAAAATCATGATTAGCAATACAACGCACTTTCAACTTCCCAACTTCAAATTTTCCTTTCTTCTAAGATTAGATTTTGAGTTAAGGAAACCATTAAGGGTGATTCAATTTACAAAGGGCGTTTGCTGCGACTGAGCCCCGTACCAACCCGTATATCTATTGCGTACGTGACCCTAGTGCGGCTGTCCCCATACTTTGCCCGTAAGCCTTTTGCATGAAATCTGTACATCTTAGAAATTGCGCATAGCGCAATTACGAAACCCCGTACGACGTTCCTTTCAAATGTATAAGTACACATAGGACCTAGTAGCGGCCTCAGTCCGAAAACCTAAATTTACAATTTTGTCAACAACATTCTATTCGGTGGTCGAATACCTTACAAATAAAACAAAAATTAGGAAAATCGGATCAAATTTACACGAGTTATATGCAAAATGCACTTAGGGCTTGGAGCGGCCTTAGTCCTAGAAGCCAAATTTAAAATGTTTTTCCACCACATTCTATTCAGTATTCAATTACCTTTCATATAAAACGACAATTAGCAAAATCCGATCAAATTTACTCGAGTTATATGCAAAATACACTTAAAGCCGAGTAGCCTTTTACTTCTAGGGCCCTTACTCACGGTCCATTCAACCGATTTTAATGAACTTTTTTTTCCTGAATTGGTATCGACAATACCTACCGTTTGCCGTTACATTTACATTTCGTTTCCCATCGTTTAGTTTGCCGTAGTTATCCTCAAAAGACCTTAAAACACATAGGCGGCCCTAACTCAGGAGGATTCGTTATCTATGAACATAGACAAACACTTTGCTCTTACCGTCTGCTTCGAATTCCATCAATTACACACGGCGTCGTAATCCTAAAAGCCCCTTTGTACTTCGTACGGGGCTAAAAATTCGTATTGATCATATTTCAATTCGAAATAAATCTTATCGCTCGGTAGATATAGATCTGATAGAAAATCTAATTACTCTGCCGCAATCCTGTGATCGAGCGCTACAAATTGGTACAAGCAGCAATTACTACAAGCAGGAAGAAGAAAGGACGCAGATACGAAGTTATCATCGAAAATATATCATTTTTTCGCACAAATTTAGACTACAATTTAGCGTTGTGTCGATTCGTCTTAAAAGTAATACTTTTTTTACTTAAAAATAAAAAAAATTATTTTGGTTCGGAGAAATCATCAAAAAACGAATATTTTCCCGCCTAAATGTAGGCTACAAATTTGCAAATTTTCGTAATTCGCGATTTGCAAGTAATGTAGCTGACACAACTTCCTGTGTTCGAAAAATCTGAATATCGAACTAAACATTCAGGTCACCACTTTCTTTATTGACGAAATTTTAATATCGGACATAGTATGTTCGATTTATTTCCGCTGCACGCCTTACCCTTTCGACAATAACATCAAACAAAATCTGCAATTTATCAAGAGGTAAATCACGTCACCTATTAGAAAATAGGAGAACTGCTCATTTTTAGTCGATATATTCTTACCTCCTTTAATTCCTTCCTGGAATTATTTCTCTTACTACACTCAATTAAACACCCAATTACACAAGATATTCCTTTATTCACATTTAATACAAGAAGGTCATAATCATATTGATTGATCAAATACCGAAAGGATGCGCTGTGTGTGTTCGTGTGTGTACAATAAAAATTTAAAAAAAAGATTTGTTTCAGAGACTAGCAATAAAGAAAGATTCGGCGATGTAACAAATTCATTTTTTCTATCACAAATTTGTTCACTGCATTCACATTGTAACTATCCGATTGTTGGAGGAGTATGTACACACGGTTGGTTGTGTGGTAAAAGCGGTATTTTAATAACCTTTGATGTATGCAGCGACGTGTTGTCGTTCCTCTTCGGACAAACCATTCTTTAGAGTTCGTCGCACTGAAAAATCATAAAATTTCATTTACAAATTTGGTTTTACATTCGACAGGATTGCATTGTTAGTTAAATGACTCAATATCAAACGAAATGACTCTTCGCCCGTATTCTTATACAAGCGAGAACAGCTACTTTAATAAGCTAATGAAACGAAGTGTGGACATTTCATATGTTATCGAAAACCACGGCGAAAATAAGAGATGAACCCTATGACTAGTGCGCTTTCTTATATGGCAAAACGTATGCTCAACCGAATGATATCAAAGACATTCCATTAAACAATCGATGATAAAATAAGTAACAGATTCAATCAAAATGTGTGGTTACACTGGCCGTTTTTTGAAAGATATTCTTTGCATGAAAAGCTAGAAAAAAGTGTGATTTTTTCACAAATTATTATGCGGTATTTGACGCATGTTTTAGTCCGTCGTGGATGCATTTTTGTAAGTTCGTAACATTTTTGTAATGCGTTTAAATTCTTGATGCGCCAAATTATCAATAGTTTCGTCAATAGTTATTTGTTCACCGAAACATGCCCACAATTCACCCGAGGAATTTATTACTTTTTCCCCGAGGTCAACACAACGTTTTTCCCAGTAAAGTTTTCAGAAATTTCAGCTTAGGGCTTTAGATGAGAAAATACCTACTTTTTGAAGCAAAATTTACCTCTTTGTTTTTGACACTTGAAAATAATTAAATGTTTAGAAATTATAGAAACCCCGAGCGGAGGTGGGGTCTAGTAGTGACACAATTTAAATTCGAAAATAAAAATGGAAAAATTATACACGAATTCTCGACAATGTAGAACGATCCATGTTATGCAAATTATGGATAACTAAATGGATATGTGTATCTTATGTTAGTGATGTGATAAAAGCCTTGCAGGTAATTTTTCAGCCCTATATAGCAGCACATTTTTGTACCGCCCTATGTAATAACGAGTACACAGTTCGTGAAAAATGGCTGGAAAATTACTGAAAAATAGCATATTAGACAATTGGCTGAAATAGAGTGAGTTGTGAGTTGTAGCCCGAACGAAGTGATAAATTCCGTAATTTATGCCCAAGGTATGAAAAATGTTTGGATTTACGGTCCACAGTTACATATCAATTTATATTTTAATGGTATAGAATACTGCGCTATTGGTAATTATGTTCCACTAACTTTAGTGGAACATAATTACCAATAGCACAATATTTGTATGCCATTAAAACATGAATTGGTAACTGTGGACCAGGGCTTACTTTAGAGAATTTTAATTCTGAAAATTCTGAAAAAATTCCGAAAAAGTTCTGAAAAATTCCGAAAAATTATTTCAGAATTTTTCGGAACTTTTTCGGAATTTTTTCAGAATTTTCGGAATTTTCGGAATTAAAATTCTCTAAAGTAAGCCCTGCTGTGGACTCTAATTTCACGCATTTTTCGAACATTTTTTTTCGATGTATGCTATTTTCCAGTCATTTTTTAAGCATTTTTCACGAACCTCTCATCTTAACCGCTAATACATGTTCCATCAAATTTTCACCAGTAATTTTCCCTCACCTCGGTTCTCAGTAGAAAAGAAGTGACAATTACCTCCTACCATTTTACCGGTAACTTGTCAGATTTTCGCGAATTTTATCGTATTTTTCTGACTATCGTCTGAATAACTGAGTTTTGGTACATTAAGCCCATACCGTCTACACAAAGGAGTGTCGGACGCGCTTAGCCCGTTAGCTTTATTTGACCGAATCTACTGAAATTTATCGATACAAAAATTCGATAAATTTGGACTGAAAATCCAAACGGAAAGGGCAAGTTTGACAGATTCACTGAAAAATAATTAAATTTTTTTTATTTCCGATTGAGATAACAATTAGTCTACCCGACTCCTGAGATCATACGCTACACAATTTAATTAAAATACTTGCAGTCAGAGTTTAATTATGTTTCAGTGTATCTGTCAAACTTGCCCTTTCCGTTTGCGTTTCCGTTTCCGTTTGAGTTTTCGTTTCAGAAAATCTGACGTTCTCTAATAGGCTCTGCTTAGGACGCTTATTTAAGATACATTTTTTTGTTCTAGAATCGTTGTGGCGGCAAGGCTCAAAGGGCGCATCGGGACTTGATTATATTATACGATCCATTATATTATATGACCAGTCAGGGTCTCAGTACGTTGACGTTCGTAAGTGAACGCGAGCACTATGAAAAACCTTTTCTATTAATACTAGGTTACGCAGCCACTTGATCAGTTATGCTCTTCTTGGAATTGAAATTAACAGTTTTGATAGTATTCTATACATAAAATTACACATAATATGCGACAGGATGGATCTTTGAACTTGACAGATTGATCAAAGGATAAGTGAGAATATATCATTTATCATCATATGAGGATGAAACGTGTTGAATTCACTAAAACGCCAAAATGGAAGGAAAAGGAACACAAAGTCTCACCACAAAAAAAAGAAGGTTCTTTTTAACTCTCCCATATTGGTATCAGTTTACCGATTAGAACTAATAAATGCGGCTTTCTTAGCATCGTATTTGTGATAAAAACTACAGTGAGATTCAACATTAAGCTCACACTTCACGGTGCGGTTGAATTAATTTTAACTAAGCATTTCGATGCACTTTTGATATTTTTCGATATTATTAGTCAGCTCGGAGCCCTGAACAAGGTTCCACAAAAATTTTTGATTTTCATCCGTATTTTCGGTGACAGTGGTGCATCGTACATCCTGTCTACAGAGAGAGTGGAGGAAAAGTGGTTGTGGTTTCAATCGATAGTGCCCGAAATTCTAATAACAATTGTACAAAAATTTGGTACCCTAAGTGCAAGTGAAGCCGGCAGAGGCACGCTAAAGTTTAGAAAACGTGATTTTCAAACAGTCATAGAGGCGTGGATGCTTGACAAATGAAGCTAATAAATAGTTCTAGCAGTAGAGCAACATTTCCTCTACTAATGACCAAAAAATTATTTTTGAAGACCAACTACATAAACATAGAGGCCGACTGTAGCTCAAAGTTTTTCCCTCATATTTGGTAAAATTTGCAGTTTTAGGGGCACCTGAGACGAATTTATTAAAAAAATTTGTAATTAAAATGGGTAATTCTGAAATTCTGGAAGTCTCAGCTGTCTATCGACACCACACATGCAATGACTCATGTCAACAGTGCCGATATGTAGGATGAATAAGTGAAATGTGTCCTTCTACGACGAAATTTTGTACATGATTCGAAATATCTGTATAAAGAGCAAAATATCAATGTTATTTTGCTTTTTTCGTTGTCCCTAATCAAACAAATCATCCCAGCGGTGTTTTCAAAGACTTTTCAAATCAAGCACAAAATTTCGTCATAGAAGGACACAATTCACTTATTAACGCAACATATCAGCACTGTTGACATGAGTCGCAAGTGTGGTGTCGATAGACAGCTGAGACTTCCGGCATTTCAGAATTAACCATTTTAATTACAAAAAATTTTAATAAGTGCGTCTCAGGTACCTCTGAAACCTGCAAATTTTACCAAATATGAGGGAAAAACTTTGAGCTACTGTCGGCCTCTACGTAGTTGGTCTCCAAAAATAACTTCTTGGTCATTGGTAGAGGAAATGTTGCTCTACTGCTAGAACTATTTATTAGCTTCATCCGTCAAGCATCCACGCCTCTATGACTGTTTGAAAATCACGTTTTTTCAACTTTAGCATGTCTCTGCCGGCTTCACTTGCACTTAGGGTACCAAATTTTTGTACAATTATTATTAGAATTTCAGGCACTATCGATTGAAACCACAACCAGTTTTCCTCCACTCTCTCTGTAGACAGGATGGACGAGACACCACTGTCACCGAAAATACGGATGAAAATCAAAAATTTTTGTGGAACCTTGTTCAGGGCTCCGAGCTGACTAATAATATCGAAAAATATCAAAAGTGCATCGAAATGCTTAGTTAATTCAACCGCACCGTGACTTTTTCGTTTCGGCTTCAGGTGGTCGTTTACTCAGACAATCCACATTTCATCTCTAAATGTGTATGAAAACAACCGTACGACCAACTGAAGCACAAACATAAACGTGTAGCCCAAATGTTGAATCTCACTGTAAATAAAACAAAACCAAAAAAAATTAAAAAAATTAAAAACAAAACACAATTAATCACCATGCAAAGCGCTGGGTATAAATAAACACCACTCTACATTCCAACTAACCGATTTTTCTGGCCTTCAATTTATTCGGGTGAAGCGCCAGATCTTTCAACAGTAAAACCTTCCCTAGTTCTTGATCTCTTCACTAAATTAACAATGAAAAATAAAATTAGCAAAATCCATTCAAATTAATGCTGATCTTTTGGTGGAGGGACTGTGTCGATTATGTGTGGGTGTGAAGTTGAGATTTAACTTAAATCTAACGACAAGATTGTCCATTCATAACAGATGCATCAGTTATTGGTGGACTAATCTTCGTAGACTTACATGATTTTCTATCCGCATGTCTGGTTCGTTTGCGTTCCCGTGGTGTAGGCCTCGGACCAGCCGCTTTCGTCGCAGTCTTTACAAGTGATTCGAGAATATCGTCATCGCCATCGGTGAAATTTTCATCGGTATGCCGCAACAATGGCGATCGAATATTACTGGGTCTGTGCCGTCGTAATGATGTGAAAATGTTTGGACTTTCAGCAGCTTCGACGCTTGAATTTGGCGAGCCGAGGAGTTGTCTGCAAGGAAGGTAATTCATTTTTTGTCTATAGAAACAGGAGTGCATGTCCCTCCGGAATAACAACACGAACCGTAATTCGCAATCAGCTCGATCTTCTTGCGTTCGAAATTTCGCTACATCGATGATCATTTTGCCGCGTGTTTTATTCCGCTCGCGATGGTTGGCCTTTTTCTCCATTTGCTGATGTACGCGTTCACGAGTCGTACGGTATTCCAATGCAAATTCGGAGATGATTCGACACACTTCATTGGGCCGTGACTCTAAAATACGAAGTTGTGGAACGCCCAGCCATAGGAGAAATTTACGATATCTGGAAAACGACATTGGTTTTTGTAATCGCTACGACTTGAGAAGTAAACATTCCCTAACCGGTTAATGACTCGACGATGAACAATGTCCAATATTATGATACGTTCAGCACAGTCGGCCAAGAAGTCAACCATCTTTTGTTTCAATTGGGGCGGACAATCATGTTTTGCTATTAGTTTTAACCGATCCCATGAAGCCTTGCATTCAGCCTCCAAATACGAGATGTTGTGTGCCAAATCGGCAAAATCAGTCTTTGACGCGCGTGTTATCGGTCCAATTTCTGAATACAAATCAGTGGTGTCCATGGACGATTCCATAACCATATGACACAAATGATGCAATAGGGAGTGCTTGTGAACGGTGTCCTTCACCTCTGGAACCTTTTTCAAATTTTTCGTTTGGTAAAATGTTTCGCGTCAAAAGTCGAACGTTTACCTTTGCTAAATATTCGATCTGAAATCCCTTGACTGGTGTTCCATTGAGGAAGATTCCGATTGAACGGAGAGTGGACAATATGAATTTGAACGTTCTGTTATTTCGTAACGATTCTAAGCCTTGCTTCAGATCCATGAGTGGTTCAGCAATTTCTTTCTAAAGAAAACGAAGCAACGCAAAATATTAGGCCAACCACAGACGTCACACACCTGAACTCCGACTCACCTCGCTATTTTCAAAGTCCAATTTGAATGCCCAAAGCTTCAGGCGAGCAGCCAATTCCGATATCGAAGACAATGTCAACAGAAACTGTTCGGCACTACCCAATGGCAGTTCGGGATTCAATACTTGAGCTTCTTGAATTTTGCCGCGTTCTTCGTCCGTGGGTAACATGTTCAATAATTTGTCGATACCTTCGCGAGTCACAACGGTTGCGTCCATTTTGAGGATGGCAGCTTTGATGGCACGAGGCGGTGGTAGTTTGGTCATTGCAATATTTATTGCATTCGATCGTTTGTGATCCAGAACGATGATTTCTTTGTTTTTATTCAGTTCTTGTTGTTTCTGGTGGAATGAAAGGGCGGATTATGCGACATGATCGAATTAAAAATTATGTTGAAGTGTTGTGGAGTGTTATTTACAATATCCATGTGATAGAAACGGAGTGTGTGGAAGGAAAAGAAAATATTTTGTAGTGAAAATAGCACAGGACGACCAAAGATATTTATTGACTTAAACGCGTTGCATTTCTTAGACACTAAGGTGACGTTGAGTAAATCGATAAGTTTCACTTTTTGTTGAAGCTTTTATCGTCATCATATTTAACGAAGTACTAGATTGCCAATATCTTAGTTCCGCAAATTCATCATTAACCTCAGTTTGAAAGAAATTCAATAAAACCAATTTTCAAGGTTATTTCAGCTGTCAAACCAGTCACAGTTGTTGGTAATGTTAATAAAATTCCAACTGGAAAAGTTATAACGAAAGAAACGATAATCATCTGTTAACGACAACTTAGCGACTCAACATAAGAGGTAACAGATCTATTGCATTAGATATCGCTCGTAACAGGTAATAGAAAAATAGTTAATAGGTTCTTTTAATCCTCTTACACAGCTTCTTCGTTGAATAAATCATTGGAAAATAATCTTTCTCAGCTGTTAGATGAAAACCTAGGGAAAAATTGTTGTGGAGATTTGGTGAATTGTTTAGGTAGCGAAGTAAAGTATTCTGTGTTGATCAGCCGTTTTATGAAAAACGGTATTAGATAGAACGGGTGGAGAACAAAGAACAATCTTCTGCGTGATAAATACGATGTGATTGTCATAGGGTGGAATCATAATTTGTGTTTCAAAATTGTCAAAAATATATTTATTGCGAACTCATTTGATACCGAATTCACCGAAAACCCAAACTGACCCGGTCAACCGAATGAATATTTTGACTTTGAGTGCAAAGGGATTTACTAAAGGATTTTCTTTGTCAATTTGAAAGGATCTTTATATACTAGGGAAAACAAGCAAATTTACTTTGGACTCCAAAGCATGTAAAATCCTTTACAGAACTCAGGATAAAAATGAAAATTCTCGTTTTCGCGTGTTTATCGCTTCGCATCGGATCAATAAAATTCACACAAAAACTCTAATTTTTGTCTTTGAACCGCGGTCAAAAACACATGAAACCAGGGCCTATTTTTGCGAAAAATATTTCTCAAATTTCTCAAAAATTTCACGAATTTATAAAATATTTCTCAAATTTCTTAAATTATTTCAACAAATAATTTAGAAATAATTTATGAAATTTGAGAAATATTTTATAAATTCGTGAAATTTTTGAGAAATTTGAGAAATATATTTCGCAAAAATAGGCCCTGCATGAAACCAATACTTTTCATTTTTATCACGAGTTATGGAATGGATTTTACATGCTGATTGCGAGGAAAGTTCATGAAACTCGTTGAAAAGAACGATTTTCGACCCGCAAGCAAAATGTCACATTTTTACATGATTTTTATGGATTTTCCGTGGATCCTCAAGGATTTTCTGTGATTTTTAAGGATTTTTTTTGGAGATTTTCAACAAACTGTAGAATATTGTTAACGAAAGATTTTTCTTGAATGTTTATATGCCCCTCGGGTGCGCGGGATAAATAGGAAAATTATTTCATGCTGCGAAAATTTGTTTTGCTTCATTGAGTATAGCATACGATGGGGTTATGAGAAAATAAAAATGGATTTACTCGGGTGAATGTGTTCCTCGCCCAAGGTCTTAGTAACACAATCACCTTCGTATCATTTTCCATAATTTCCCCCATTTCTCTACTATTCTTAGTAACTCAGGATTGTAACACTTAGACGAGGGGGTTCTCACTCTAAATTTATCTGCTCTTTATCTATTGAAACCATCTTTAGATCATTATCAAGCAGATCGGGGATGTATGATACACTGAATGTTAGATATACAGCTCGTACCGGAGAGTAAAAGCAAAGCATCTTTCTTACGCTTAGAGGCTTTTATGACCGGTCCATCCGTATCGAACAAAACTTGGAGTAAAACTTCACCGATTCTCAAAATTACTTGTTTATTTGAGAATCGAAATAGTGAATTCAATTTCGAAAGCTAGAGAGTGTTTACCATCGCAGAGAATCTATCCAATATCAAGGCCACAAAATGAGGTTCGTTATTGAATGTGTGCATGTGTGTGTATTACAGTTAGGGGAAGTGATATTTCAGCATTAATTTGCTTCAGCTGTTTTGCAGCTCATACAAACAAAACGGTTGAAGCACACGCATGGTAGCGGTAAAACCATATAAGTTGTTTTCTTTGTATGTGTACAGCTAAAGCAAACTCATGCTCAAATATCACTACCTCGAACTGTAAGTGAAATTGGGGGGAAAACGTGTGATATATCTAGGTTATTCTTCTATACTACACAAGACTACGTAACTATCATTTGGGACGTTATACGGGAATAATATTTACATTTATAGAGAAGGGGAAATAAATAAATAAAAACATTGAAGTTATAGTGAACTCACCTCCTAATTACAAGAAAGAATCCGTTTTAATTGTAGACAAATAATGTGCAGAAAGAACAAAATACAAAAAATAGAATTAGAAAATGTAAAAAATGCCAAAGTAAAATTTTTCATTATAAAAAACGTAGAAACCCAAAAACCCGAAAGTTATACATCATCGAGAGACAGTTTATGCAATTCAACAATTCCTTACCTTTGTCATCAAATCCTTGGCCCTGGACTCAAACAAATGCTCCAATTTTTCAACATCAATGTTAGTCTCTGGCAGCTCATCCCAAATGGTTTTACCAGCAGAAAATGGCAACATATCATCTCGCACTTCTTTCCAGAAAAGTTTGACCTAAACATCACGGAACAACAATTGAAATTCAAACAAAATCGAACGAACGCCACTCTCCCACTCACAGTTTTCTTATTTTTCTTTATCGTTCCGTTCACGTCCCCGTTCTGATCATTTTGGCTGTGGCTATTGTGCATAGGTGCCATATGATTCACTGGCGGCGGAGGAAAATTCATCATTGGCGGTGGCATCATAATTCCAGACATTCCCATTGGCGGTGGCGGTGGTGGGCCACCGTTAAGGCTGCGTGGCGCTAAATCGTCTACATCGTCTTCGATTTGCAAATCGGTGAAGTCTAGATCGCATAACCGCAACGGTCGAGACATACTCTTGACTAGCTCTTCCCAATGCAGTTCATTTTCCGATTTTTTTGGTTCGTGCTTTTTGATTTCTTGATCGACGCTTGGTGACCTGTGATCATGCGAATAGGTAGCCATTAACCGACAGTTTGGAAATTACACACAAAAATTGCTCATTACCGAGAAATGTCTCCTTTGCTTTTACTTTTAGCTAAACCTTCTTTGGCTTTCGAGATCAGTCCAGACATATCACCGATGCGATTTGGCTTTTCCTCTTGCGGGCTCATCGGCAAATTGCTGAGCTTTTGTGTCAAATCTTTTACTGTGTGGTCTCGTTTCAGTTGCAGCAGAAGTTTTTTGTCTTCATTTTCGGATTCTACTTGAAAGAAATTGGGTGCCTTAGATTCTTTCGCAACACAGCCTGCTAAAATCGGTGCATTTGCAGAAGTTTATTTTGTCTTTGTTTGAGTCGTCCGTTAGCAGAGGACTGAGAAAATAAACTCCTGAAAAATGTCGATCCTACTTCGACGGGATACTAAATTTTGATCTCTAAAGCAAGCAATCGATTGAAGTTATTTAGGTGCTCGATTTAGTTAGCTTGGTAGATTCCCAGTCATTGGAATCAATGATTGCAAAAAGGGGCAAATAAACACAAAACAAAAAAGGGATTAAGAGCTCGCGAAGCATTTATGAAGAAACAAAAATCATTCATCGTACCTGTTGACTTGGATTTGGGCAATCCGTTTCCATTCGACACAACTTCAACATCAACACCGTCGTCATGCGAATTCGATACCCCATTTCCATTACTCACAATCCGATTCGTTATCGCCGCTTTATTATCATTGACCACTCCATTTTCGATGGTACCATTTCCATTCGACGTGGACCCATTGCAATCGATGTGGTTATCATTGGTCAATTTGGCTGTCCCGTTGATTGATTTTTTGGGATTTATTATTGAAATGGTCGAATGGTTGAAGCCATTTTTGGCACTACTAATTTGACTGTACAATGTGTTCAGACGGTTCGACTGGCTTTCAAATTCACTACTACCATTCGACTTGGAACATTGCCGGACATAGCCGTTATGGGGTTTGGTGACGCTACCGTTGACCAAATCATTTTCATCGTAACCATGTCCGTTGGTCGAATCGGTTTTATTTGTTGAGATCACAGGTTTAGTTGCAGTAACAGACACTCCATTCAACGGTTTAGTGTTATTGCCATTGCGTAAATTTACAGTAGATGCAGTCACAAATGAATCTGATGTTAGTATAGTGATGGACAGGATGGGCATGAACAACAAATTTATTAAAAAAAACACAAAAAACAAAACGCAAAGTTAAAAGCAAATGTCTCACATACCGTGTCCATTTTCTTCTGGTCGTTCTTCGAATGGTCTAACCCCAGACGCTGCAGCCTCTTGCTGTTCGCGCATAAACGTTTTCTGTCGTTCGGCACGTTCACGCCTTCGTCTCAATCCGGGCGTCACACCGGCTCCGTCCCGATTACCTTTCGCAATACCGAAAACATCGTTCAGTTCACCCGAATTGGCCGAACTGGAACTGTCCTCATCAACGATCTGCTGAGCCGGTACAGTGTAACTCTTCGGATGCGGTGGTATTGGCGGTGGCATCGGTGAATTGCCCGTACTGTGACGACGAGATTTTCGGCGTTCGTGCGTTTCGTTTTGAGTGCCGTTACTGGCGCGGTAACGAAGTGTTTTCCGGACTGAATTATCTGGGATGCGTATGCCTTCCGATTCGCCGTCTTCGAATCTGATGGATAAAAAGGGAAAAAATTGAAGGATGATGAGCACTGTAAACCAAGGTACGTTGGCACAACACATGGCATGGCCAAAAACTCACTTTAATACTGCCTCGTAAAGTTGCAATTGGTCTAGTAAATCTAGATCAGTACCAGGTCGTGACATATATCGCTGAACAACGCCTTCCATTCCCTGCTGTTCCAAGTAATCACTTTCATCGTAGAAACTATCTTGATCACTTAAGCCGGAAAGTGTTTTGTTGATGAGCGATGTAGCATAAATCAACAATTCCGTGTCTGCATTGTCATAGTCTTTCAATAGTCTGTGTTACAAAACAAACACAAAAATTATTCACTCAGATCTATTGGTTTTGGTTAAAAACCACAATATGTTGTTTAACAATGAATTTAAAATGCTTTTTCTAATGGCGCAATTGCTTGAAAAAATTGTTTTGAAAACGATGTGAAATTGAATCTCTAATGGTGTGTGTATGTGTGCAAAATATTAAAAAAAAACAAAAATTCAAACGAAACAATTACCTCATTACATTCGACCATGGTAATGATCCGCGAGCCCCATCGACTGCATGAATTCCATTCACCAGCAAGTAACAGTTGCTCTCTACATATTCAACAAAAACTAACAACAGCTTAAGTGCAGTCTTAACCACTAGTCTATATTTTGAGGCAATCAACGTGTACAGCCATTGTATTGTCGGTCCATGCTTCATAACCCCATTCATGCCATCCACGTACAACATCACCTACGTGAATGGGTAAATGATTAAACGATTTCCGATAGAGTCAGCACACAGAAACACATATTCCATTTACCATATTTGCGGTAACAAATGGTTGTTGAGACTTTTTGTTAAGTATAAGTATTATTTACCTGGCCTAGAGCACGTAAAATATAGTTTTGATAGTTCTGATCTGCGCCACTTCCTACGCGAACCAGACAATTTAGGCCCCCAAGGGCTACGAAACCGTGTACCAAATCTTTGTCTTCTTGGAAGATTTGCTTCAAGGAAAATAGGGCACGTCTTAAGTCACGACCTTCAGATGTTAACAATTTATCTGTAATGGAAACAAACAACAAAAGATAAAAAAAATAAAAATTTTAATTTGATTTTCGAATTGAATGCAAAACGATTGGCATGAGAAATTTTCGATTTTATTTGTTATTTTCTTCGTCTTCTTTTTTTGTGCATAAAATGAAATGAATAATTTACGGAATTGGATAAAATTGGTAAAATGGAAAGAAATTCTAATTTTCTATTTTATTTCCATTGTAAATTGTATTTGTTTTAAAATAAGTTTAAAATGATTATTTTGCATTTAATTTGTTGCTTTTAATTTATTTTTATTTATTTTTCCTCTGTTTATTACAGGTACATTTACCTACGAGAGTTGGAAATTGTTAACAATGTTTCATTCGCATTCGTACACATAATGTGGTTTGATAAGCAATTTAAAATAGAAATTGGTTTTCGGTTCTCATTCGGTTAATTATGTTCAATTTGACCGTCAAATGTTGAGTTAACCTTTTGATTCGTAATTTGCGAGCACTTTCAAATAATTTATCAACAGACAGAATGGATCCAATTGTTTATGAGTCGCAATTATTTTGATGCATAATGTAAGCTATATATTGTATAGCCTATACAATAGAAATAGACAAGCAAAAAATCAGGCGACAAGTGATCTTCAAGCTTTTCCAGGTGAAGATAATGTCTTATGCCTTTCATTATGAATTCTTTATTAGTAGATTACTCTTATCTATCTATCTTGGCCCCTAGAAATTTCGCGCCGCGTCATTCACAATAATTGACAAAGTGACACATTTTGTATAAGGAAAATGTCACTTTGTGGGCTATTGTGAATGACACGGCGCGAAATTCCACAACACCGGTTTTCAAATAAAAAATTTTCAGTTCATGCATATCTCTCGTCATTTCATCATTCCTCCCATATAACGGACACTATTATTACTCAACAACGCAAAACAAAGAAAGTCTGAAAGAATATTCTATTTGTGTCCCTAGTGGACCAGTTGAGTAATAGTCAAAATATCAAGAGACAAAAAGTTTAAAAGTCTAGTTGCCGTGTGTGAATGTTGACCCGAGGAGAAGTCGATGTCAAGAAACAAACGAAGATGTGACCTTTCACTTTTATAACGAATTATGTAATGGATTTCTCATGCTGAGAGCGTCGAAAGAAGTGGTTCGAAAGTACCGGTTTCGACGCATGTAGCATATAAAACCATTTACAGATGGATGTGTTATCTGATATCGACAGTGATGACACATACAACTTTTTAATGTAGAAAATGAATTTGATCTGCTGAAAATACTTGAAAATACACGCCAGAGTCACTACTCCGAATATCCTATCTTCCATTTCGCTGCAAAGCTTCTACAAGGTGACCATTGCAAATTAGTGACATCTAACCTGTCATATACTGTGCTATACATCTGTTATCGATAACAACGACAAAAATAATGAAAAGCTCTGAGTAATATATGAGCCTTTATATAGTAAATGCATGTTAAAAAATTGAAGTACAAGATTTGAAATCATCCGATTAAAAATACTTTGACCGATGGAAGTAATAGACCCGATAATAATACTAGCCAAATCCTTGCCGCCTGAAACGGTTTAATTCTGTATTTAGGGAGCTACAGGAAGAAAAAATTCGACATGTTTTCCAATTTGTAAGTCGTTGTGATTTCTTGTTGCACAAGAATTTCGTTGAACAAATGAAAATGTAGATTTTCATTTTCTTAAGTTCGGTTAGACACGCGCTTGTAACAAGAACGAAATACTAAAATAAGAAAAATCTAGATGTTCATTTGTTAAACAAATTTTGTGTGGAATCATTTAAAAGCCACCACATCTTCCAAAATAGGAAATATTTCTGGAGATTTTTTATAGCGACCTCCAAACATGTACATATTTGGATTCGTAAACTTAAAATCCCCATTTCACCTTGCCTATGTGTCTTTGGGTCTGCTAAGAGCTCTCAAAGGTTGCTGTTGTTGTTGCTGAAGATAATCAATTCTGTCAGTGAAAGTGAAGGTAGTCATAAATCAATATACAATGCCTTGATTATATCTTTGGAGTCAGAGCAAGAATGACACATCATGTGTTAGGTATTGGAAAAGTGCGGAAGAGGTAAAGGAGGGACATAAATGCTGATGATCATGAGGACTTCGTCCGAACATAATCTACCAAAACTGTTATAATTTTTCCATCTCAATTCCTTCTATGTTTTCTTTCTCAGAGTCACAGTACTCTGCCAAAACAATGGAAACTTCTGTATCCAATTCAGCCAAACACGGTGTTAAATGAGACACAACCAGAACACAATTTCATCTTAATTTCGTTTTTCTTTTATGCTTAACTTAAGATGATATTCTATATGAAAATTCCGAACGGTAATGAGTAATTAAAACAATCTCTTCTTTTTTTTAAATATATTTGCATGTCTTTCATCCGCAACAACTTTAAGTATTCAGAAATATTATTAGAATCCACAAAGCCATCTAATAACAAAGTTAATTAATCGATTAGACAATAAATGACGTTATCATCGTCTTCAACCAAGATATTTTCTATGGACTCTTCACATTTTAAGTATGTTCGTACACACAATGGTAAATTAGCTTAAGCATAAAAGCCATTAACCTGGAATTTTCTTTACCATTTGATTTGATTAAAATTTTAAGAGAAAAAACCCTGCTGAATTCATGAATCAGTTATTTTAGCGTTACAAATTCAATAACAAGCAAAACACTTAAGACAACATTTTATTTCATTATTATACCATTACAGAAATGAGAATTGCATAATCAGATAATATGAACTTGAATTTGAAATAAACGTTACATTACCAAGAGTCTATTCATTTTCTGTATTACAATTTATTTTTCTGCCTTTTTTTGTGTGTTATTTGTATGGCACCGAACAATTACATGTATCTCTTGTGTCTTACCATTGAAAAATGTATACAGCGCAGAAATGAGCCGTTCGGTACAAAGGAACATTGTAACATTTTCTGCACAAAATGATTTCAATCCGTTTCGTATTATAGCGCTTTGAATCAAATGTGCTGTGGTGCTGTGTGTCTATTCGGTACGATTTGATTTGAATGGCATATAACACCAGATTGAAGATGAAACAAATATTTCTACGTCTTTTTAATTCTCATAGTTCATGATCTTTTCATTGTGCACAAAAACCGTACACATAGTTGAAATGATTAAATGAATTTTTCTTTGTGTGGAATACGAAAAATAAAAGGAGATTGAAAAAAAAACAACTTTCATTGAAGATTTCTTCTGAAAAACAGTCAGATCAATAATGGACATTACTCTTATTATTCAATTCTAATACAGTACAGCTACGATACGATATAATTCATCTGAATTTGAATCAAACAGAACGAATTATTTGTCATTATTTTAAGATTTCTTTTATTTACAATTTCTAACTCTATTATATGCAAATGTACTCGAGAATGACGATGGAAATTAGCTCTACTTGCTCTATTCGACTTTTGAATAGTTTGTATAGATATAGACAGAGAGTCTGATTGTGAATATATCAGTCGATCATATGGTCATGATTTGAAACACATACCTGTACCACTACCACGACTTTTACATTTTAGCCCTAAAAAGGACCCTGCGAGGGTAGGGCAGATCTAATTTATATCTCAGCAGTCACGCATTGTAGAAAATCATGATAGTGTCAAAATGAAGGTATTTGAGCCAAATAAGGAGGTATTTTTGTTCATAGGTCTGCCTCATAGAGTTACAAAAATGTCTGGAAGCGCATCTATTTTTTGCATGCCGATTAGCATCAGAACCAACGTGTCACCTATCAAGAATAACTCGATGGTCTTCTAAGCCTGAAAAGTCGAAAATTCAAATATTTGACCTGTCAGTCACGCGAGTCCTGCCAACAAAAAATGGTTCAAGTCAAGTGCAATTTTTGCAACTTTGAAAGAAATGACGTTTGTTTCGAACTTTAGTGTTGCTGCGCATCTGATTCAGTTATGTATGACATTACCTCGTCATTACATATTCCTTGGGTACAGTTTAAAATGGTCTTATGATGGAATGACATGGCACAGGCTCTCGGTCTAAGATAATGTGTAATGATTAAAATATTTCGTATTTTAGTGGCATTCGAAATCGAGGATTTATTGTAGTAAAAACAAAGAAGGGATAGAAAAAGTGGTGTGAGATTGAATATTAACCATTCACAGACCACTATATATCATCTATTATCGACAACAGTAAATAAAGAGCTAACGTACAGCAACGACAATTATAAACGAAGACATTCAACTTCTTTTCTAATTATTATTATGTCGAACTTGCAGCTATTAAATATGGAAGTTATCCTGCGATGTACCTTTTCTGATAGTTCGAATTCAATAAATGCATTCACCTGTTTTCTATCATGCTATACAAAATAGTAATTGATGAATTTTTACTTAGTATAAAGTATTGTAAATACCTTGACCCTTGACCGTTTAGTTGACGTGGCTCGAATCAGCACTAAGCAAGTGTACAAGGCAATATTATTTAATTAAAAGGCTTGTCATTCAAATACTCCTCGCCACAATCGTTATTTTACGTTTGTTAGAGAATCAAGTGGATGTACTAGTACCTAAACCATCAGTATAAGTTTAGTAAATGGTTAAAACGGTCGATAATAAAATTCTAAGAAAATGGTTACGATTGAAGGCGATGAAATGCTGCAGCAAATCATACAAATATTTTACCTGAGTGGAATATGGCAAAGTGACGAGGAGTCGAATTACCGTAAAATCGTCAAGAGATTATTCTACACTTGTTTCGGTGCTTGGCTGCCAAGTTTCTTTGCAATCAATGCTTTTCGATGTGTTGATCGGAACGAATCGATTTTTTCAATGCAGGCTGCAATTTTGATTTCGGTTGTATACATGAAATTTTTGAACCTTCTGTTCAAGAAAGAAGAAATTCTCGCATTTCTGAATGATCCGATTGTTGTTCATTCAAATGTAAATCGAGCTGAATATGATCAAGTGAACAGAAATATAACGAAATTTACGAAATTCGTCCGTCCGTATTGTTTGGCCATATTTATAACTGCTGTTTTGGTCATTGTTACAAAACTGCCAATATTCTCAGCCGATAAAGGTTTGCCATTTTTTATTAGCTTCACGTGGAACGTTTCAGAAATTGTTTATTGGTTGGCGTATTTGTTCTTATCGCTGTCAACAGTATTGTACTGCGTAATAAATTTGATAAATGTACTAGTTTGGTACATAATGTTGAATTATTCCATCGAATACGAATTGTTGGGAAATAAATTGAAAACTTTAGGTGTGACAACAGTGAAAGGTAATTGTAACAAAAGCCACCGAATCGTTCTCTAAGAACCCTATTTGTGTATTCTAAAACAGTCAAAAATCAGGACAAAAACAAGAAACCACAGAAACTCAAGAAAAAAGTACTGAACCAGAAAAGCTCGGTACCCGAAAGTAAGAAATTCGTTGAGAATTTAATCGTTTTGGTAAAAGCTCATCGAAACGTTACCGAGTACGACTTGGTACATTCTAAGATTGATTTCCAATTAAAATGTGATGTTCATTACAGAACAGTAGAGCGATTTCGATCCTGTTTCTCAACCATATTTTTGGCCCAAATTACAACCAGCGGCATCATTATTTGCGTTTCAGTTTACAGTTTGGCCTTTGTGAGTTATATTAACTTAACGAAAATCAGATGTTCACTTCGTGGTCTCATCTAAATTTAGGGGTCGAACCGAAATATTGCACAAACAGAGTTTAATGTTGTTGAACTGCTCTATGGAATTTTCGATATTTTTTTGGTTATGTACCTGGCAAACGACATTACCGTTTCGAGTGACCGATTATCTTACTGCTTGTTTGAGTCAAATTGGATTGAGCAAACTGAATCATGTAAAAAGTATGTTCTGATCATGGCCGAAATGTTGAAGCAACCGCAACAACTGGTCATCTTGATTTATCCAATGAACCTGGAAACTTTTGTGAAGGTGATTGAAGATATTCGATATAAGAAGTTTTGCAATAAAATTCTTCATTTCGACCAGATTGCCAATGGTGCCTACAGCATGTTTAACATATTGAAAAGTTTATAGTGCAACTACACGTCAATAACCTGGTTTCAGCCAAACACTTTCACTTGACAAAAATTTGGATTTGATTCAGCTTTCAGTGTAGCCCAACGGGCTACTAGCCCATAGATCACCGTTTTTTTGTTATTGTCGATAACAGATGATTCGTCGCTTGTAGCGTTCATTCTCTAAGCTAAGGAATACCCACACACTTAATTACATACTGCATTTACTTGAAATATATTTTTAAAAAAACAAAGCGGAAGGAACAGAACTTTCACGTGCCCTACGATCATTGATTATTAACCAGCCCGTTTAAAATCCAAATGACATCGGAATCATTTCGCTTTCTCTGAATCGAACAAAAGAACGCAAAGAAATGTATTGAGTAATCGTGTGACTTATTAGATATAGAAAAAATGCAGAAATTATCATAGATGAAGTATGGCCCATATTGTTCAATTAACTTTCAATGGAAAAACAAAGCATCACGACTCTATTCCAAGCCACCCGAGCTTATTACGGTGAACTCAAAATATTGATGCAGATATGATTATTGTTTCGGGTACCAGTCATAATTCGTGACTAATTAAAATATTATTCTCTGAATAGAAACAAAAATCTGATTTCCGATAAACAAAAAAGATCGAAAGTTGAACACGAACACAGATTAGGTTCTGATATCAAACAGGAAAAATTTTGTTGGAACGTTTTATCGTGTTAACTTGAAGATTTTTCGATGAAATGTTTTTACAATTTTTAATGAATTTTGTGTTAATGAAATTAAACTTACGAGAAAAAAAACTCAAATATTTGTCGCAGACATTATGATAAGTTATTTTTCTTCCACCCAAAACGATGTGCAAATTCATTCGCGAAAGTAATAGCGAAAGGTAATTTCATTTTCTACAATATCATTCCAATAGCAGTCAGGCTATGAATTTGTAATTAAATAACTTTTTGTTATTCAAATTCCTTTTTTTAAAATATGATAAACATATGGATGATCACAGCGAGCAGAAAAAATAATTTAAACTTTGAATCGGTAAAAATTGCTTGAATAAATAAACGAAAAGACATTACGATGTATCGCCCATGTACAGCCGGAGACATCAGATGAATATAAATCGTCAAAATTCATCGAAAATCCTACAACCACGTAACATCTACATTGGTTCAGATATTTATGTACAGACTAAAGTGTATTTTGCTTTGTTAACACAACCGCTTAAATTGTAAAGTGAAATTATTCTGCACAAAACACATTGCATAAGAGGAAAAGAAGTGTAAGTTGATGTGTCTCTCGTTAATGATTTAATTTAACAAAATCAACAAATGTTACAAAACAACGACAATATAACCAGACGTGTGTTATATTCGCTATATTTGGCACATTTCGCTGTGACCTTATACACATTTCATTGAATTTGATGGAACTTCCAAGAAAGTTTATGCTACACGCGATTTGGAAGTCACAAACGTTGCATATGATAACGTTGTGGTGTGAATGAGTCCTTGAAAACAATACCGGATGTCTACGAATAATAAACTCCACTACAACCAGCGCCTAATTTAAGGAATCAATTTAATTGTCAAAAATTCATAAATTTAATTAATTTTTGGTTAAAATGTACAAAATTTGGCTGGCTCGAGGACATCAACGCAACTGAGAAAGTCATAAAACGAACAAAGGGGGGATTCTTTTCAATTTTCTATGTGTACCTAGAAAGGTATTCAACCCTAGAAGCCAAAAACACCTTCAAAACAATTCTTCGAAGGTTGTCTGGCTAGTGGAAGATGTTCAAAAACCGAAAACATGCACTTTTCTTATGTAAATTTCAGTTACAAGAGACTTAGGAGATGTAAATGGTCGTGTAGGGTGGTATTAGAAAGGTAATTGCATGTATTGTCAGGGTTTAAAACTCATTCACGCTACACGAGATACACGAAACTTACATGGTCGTGTTAGGTATCATTAGAAATATAATTTCATAGTCTCATATGAGGGTATGGAGGTTTGGAAATATGACCATTTAAACGCTTCAACTTCTCATATTTCATTGTTGATGCTACTAAAGCGCCCATAAGATCCTATTTGCCCTAAAAGAATATGAAATTACCTTTCTAATGACACTCCACACGACCATATACGTCGGCCAATAACGAGTGTAATTTGTACCACCAGCATGACCCCAACATGACTCCCAAACAACGCCTCAAAGTATGTAAATACTTTTTGTATGAAAGTTAGGCGTTAATTAGCATCTCGCCTAAATGTATGCTAGATCGTTGCTGCCACCAAAAACACTCCAACCAACCAACTTTAGGACGTTACCATAGTGATAAAATCGCTAGAAAAACACCATGTGGAACTATCTGACACGGGAACCGAACCCAGATCATCCCGTTCGAGTTTGTACATTAGAACTTAAGCAGTTTCCTAGGCAACTGCACAGTTTATCAAAATAGAACAGAAAATGATTTGTCGTCTGAAATTACTCAGTTACAATTTTAATCAAAATTAGCACGAAAGCCTATATAGGTTCCGTTGGTTAGTTAAACTATTGAAAATAATCTTGGAATCGGTAGTGAACTCAAAATGATATAAAATGCAAAACATCTTCCACATCCATTCATTTTGCGACCGAATGTTTCTGTACCGTGGTAATTGTTAAATCAAAGAAAACCTACAGAAGAAGCGGATAATTTTCTATGTATTACTTTTGTAGAATAAATTCACATAATGGCTAACGGTGTGTGGGTCTGTCGGTCTTTAGCAGACATTTATATTTCCATTTTGTTGCGAACATATTAACATGGTGTTTACGATTATTTTTTTCGTAAAATCACATAGAACTGGTACAAATTTACACAATTAATTTGGACAAGAACGTAAGTGAAATTTAATTTGTTCATCATCTTTAATAATAGTTAGCCCAACAATACAAATAGGTACAGCAAAAATAATATAATTGTCGGTACGGTACATTATAAAAGATGAGCGATTCAAATCAAATATTTACACACGAAACAGAATAAATTTTCTTTCTGTAAAAATAAAGATTTTTTTCTTTCTTTAAATTAAAAATTTATTTAAAGTTTACCTTTATAGAATTGTAATGTGCGTACGTCCAATTTATATAAATAAAGACAAATGCAAACGTAAAATGACCTTGATTTTAGTTCAGACATTGGAGATATTATTTTATACAAATAAACAATTCTTCGAGCAGTTCTTAAACCGTTTCCAGCACCGTACGAAGTACTTGGATCTTATAGAACTGCTATGCCGTTTTGTAACATGTGGAATTCGAAGAAGACGCTAAGACGAAAGCATTTGCTTATGGTGCCGATGATATTAGAATGAGAGATGAAATTACACCATTCCTTATGGTCCAACATCTTCAGAGTTCTAGAAGTTTAGGATTTTGATCTGAGGTTTTTATTGGGTTCTGTTCCGGACTTTTAAGATTATTTAGTTGGAAGCATGTTGGTTCACAAAATGCCAGTACCATACATAGTTCATTATCTTGCTAGTTCTACAATTCAAGGAATTGGTAGGATACCTCAGTTTTTTTGGATTCTATTCCAGGCTGGTTTTGGGATTACTTAGGAGCATAATAATTCCCAAAATTCCAGCACCCCACATAGTCCCTTATCTTCCCAGTTCTAGAAATTCAAAGAATTTGAAGGATTTGCGAGGTTTTATTGGTTATCTTCTCGACTTTTGGAAAGTGTTAGTGTGCGAGCTCCAAAAACTCCACCACCCACATGATCCGCTATCTTCCCAATTGAAGATTCAAATGAGTTTGAAGGTTTTGTGAGGTTTTTTTTTTACTTCCAGTTTCAAGGAAGTTGAACGATTTGTGAGGTGGTTTTGGGTTCACTTCAAGATTTTTTTAGACTGTTGGGGTGACAGTATGTTGGTTCTCAAAATTCCAGCAGGTTGGTTCACAAGATTCCAACATAAAGTGGGTCTAGCTAAATGTTGTGTCATGCGAAAGGTACTTCGGTACTTCGTACGGGTTTTTGTAATTGCACCGAGTGCACTTTTTAAGATAAATACTTTCTGCAAGGTAAGTTATGCGTCTCTCATTTGGGCTGCATGGCAAATTGGATCAATTACATAATAGTGATACGGACGCACTAGGACTACGAAGGAACGAGCGTTTCGTACGCATTTAGGTATTCAAAATCGTACGGGACTAATGTTGCAGCGTCTGCTACGTTCTTCACTTGTTTATTATGAACTTGGAAGAAACAAATTTGAATACTGGGTAACACGAGAAGTGCATTTGGTTGTTGGTGTTTTTTTTTTGTTCCTTCAACATATGCGCAAATTGCCAACACAAAAACGAGAAGATATTTGAGATTATAATATATATTCTTGACTGTTAAGAATTTAGATGGCAATTAGGTGACCAGCAGGTGAGACAAGAATGACCTCTATACTCATTTTCTTTGAAATATTTAGTCGGTTTTAAATTACATTTTAGAGAGAAGAAGGAAAAGATTTATCATTCGAGGCATGGTTCGTCATAGTTTGTTAATTCTATTTAGTTGGTCACATCTTCCATCTGTTTTTATCTGCGTACAAGATATTCGACTCGCTGTGTGTTAATTATTTACCTCGCATTTTTTTACGTTGTTCCATTAATTATTGATATTCGAATAATTTTTTTTTTCAGCTGGCCAAGAAATTCTGATTCTGGTTGCGAATTGAGTTGTGAAAAAATAAAATTATTGACTTGCTGGCCACTATATAAATACTGTTGTACAGTCTTTTAACAGAGATATATAAATAAAAACTAATATGAAAATGAAACAAGTCAATAAACTACAAAATGATCGTGTGTATTCGTATACAATATAAATAAAACAACAACCTTGCTATTATTATGTACAAATAAACATTCTCCGATTTTATATTGCTGCAAGTATTTAAGAATTATTTTTTTTATAAAGAAATTCTCAAATCAAATGCAAAGAGTTGAGCAAATATAGGCTTAATAGGAGTTTGTATATAGCTAGCATACATAACGCGTAAGCGCCTAGAAACGATAATATAAATTGATTGAGTGGGATGTCTGCATAAATTATTTACAAAATATAATCATTCATAAATTAGTGTAATTAATTACGTTTTCTGTTGAGCGAATAGAGAGTTCTTGTCTATTGAGACATTGCGCGGTTTTCAGAACAACTCGTGAATTTATGACATAAAATAGTATATCGTGCATCGTGTTGCACAATAGTCTGTAGCCATCAGTTGCTATCGCTAATGACAAACAGGAACTTCTTTTTGTAACTAGTGACAACAGGTCAAACCTAACGTGAAACAGTGACAAAAGACCATTACTCAAATCATGATTCACTTTAGGCATAAAATGCATTTTTCTAAGTCAGTAGAATGAATAATCGAAAACGTCAATCAGGTTGTGTGGAACTGAAATTCAAGACACTTCCGACTTGAATGACCAGTAGTCCATAGACTGTTCTTAGTATTTTGTGAAACATCTTTTGTCCAATGCTTCTTTCTAAGTCAACGCAACGGTTGTAAATTAAATTAAATTTTTTACACTTTTTTGACTGTCATAATCATTGAATTCCTTCCCATGATTGTGTGGTATCATTGGATAGCTGAGACTAATAGTAACAAAAGCAATAGAAATTGAGGTGCAATCAACGCAAGTGTCATTCTTCATTCGCTATACAAGTATGTCATTATTTCAATACAAGTTTCCACAGTTGACACTTGAGTCCGAAGGTCGTGGTTTTTCTTGTTGAAACGGAAAAACATAACCTCCATTACAACACAGACTATCCAAAAACCTCTGCGGAAAGTGTCGTTTTTGTAATCGTACGATGTTTGCTTTCCGAAGCCCATCGATTAAGCTTTGCTTAATTAAACAACATCACCTGGCTGCCGAACTCCTCACGGACATCCCGGCAAATCAACTAAAATCGAATGACGTTTGATTGGAAATCGGACTGAAAATACACAAAGAGTCACTATGGTAAAGACATTGACATTATCACGAGAAATTGCTGAGTGTTTGGATTTGATGAGTGACTGACACACCAGCTAGCTGCTGAACTCCATATGGACATCCTGGGTTCCGTAGTATCCACTTCTTCTTCTTCTTCTCCGGCGCTACAGCCACCTTGGCCTGATCGAGAATCCGGTTCCAGCGAACCCTGTCCCCTGCTACACTTCGCCAACTTCTTATTCCCAGCGTCCGTAGATCTGATTCGACGCCATCTATCCATCTCATCTTTGGACGACCTTTTCCTCGTCGCCCTTCTGGATCGTTTCGGAATAACATCGAGGGGGCTCTGTTCATATACATGCGTGCTAGATGCCCCGCCCACCTCACACATCCACCAGTATCCACATCCACATCTATCTGAAATTTGTTCTCGGCAAGAATTACAATTCATCTATTGACGATTATTCCGAATGGTCGACCACTGCAGCAATTAGTTGGTGAACTCCGAAAGGACATCTCGGTCTATATTATGTTGCCTTCGGACCATTTCTTCTTCGGTCATGTCAGTTATCATTGTTTTGTTGATGTGAAATGCGATTTTCAATGTTTTTTTCATTATGATTTTATGTTGATCAAGTCATACGATAAATAATAAATACAAACGCGGAAAAGCATACAAAATAATAAATTTTTACTCTACCAACAAACTGTTGTGATACCAAACGCCACAATCTGTCCTATTGTAGTTGTCCATCGCAAAAAATCAATTCACGAATTAAAAGTACAATCCTGTGCGAAACTCTAGAATCCATTTTACAGAACATTATTGTGACACGACACAATTTGTTTTATTTATTTCAAAACATTTGTTTAAAATCGGACTCATTATAGTCTGTAACATAAAGTTCCCAGCATCACAACGTTAGAATATAATAACGTGGTTAATGTAGATGTAAAGTCATAAGACGTGAAGTAATAAAAAAAAACGAAGACAGGCGTTCGTAGACAAAAAATTAAATAAATTGCAAATGGTACGGACATCATGGGCTCAACTGTTTTTTTTATTATAAAGAAGTCAGAACAGAATTATTGAAATAAATTAATTCACGTTGAGTGGATTCGTTGATTGGTATCACCTCATACCAGGACTAGCAAGGTTAGAATTGTGATTTTGTGCTTTCACACTTTTGTCAGATTCTAGTGAGTGGTTCACATATTTCAAACTTGTTTTTACATGGATATAGATATTTTCGATATCATGTTGTTTTACGAGGTAGAAGATACAAACATCACATCCCACTCACCAATGTTGAGGTCACAAAGCTATCTCCAGTCAATTCGTTTTAAGTCCGCAAAAACCCTTGTCACAAGCCAGTTGAACAATCAATCAGGGTTGTAATTAACGATTAATTATTTTGTCAAGACCCCGAATCGTTATCTTTATTTCATTTTCCCAAAGGAAAAGATATGTGATCATGTGAGGTGCAAAAGTTCAATATGTAATTACTCCAATGGTATTTAAGAAAGAGGGCTCTTTGGGGAATTATGCGACAGAAAGAAGACATATGAAAACTACTGACCGCATTAATCTGGGAAAGAGTCGGTTTAAGGTATAGGAATTCAGTGTTGACGGACTGGGTCATTAGTGTAGTAACTGGGTAAATAGGTGCTTTCCGCGTGTAAGATTGAACTGATTTTCATGATTTTTTTTTGAACTTGAAACGTGATAAACGGCTCAGCTCCCCAACAAAATGGGAGATATCCGCCGTATTCGATTTTTGTGTAACAATAAAATATCTCGGTCAGAATAATACTCAGATAATTCAGAGTTGCGGGAAAGTGATTGATTATGTGTCGGGTGTGTTTGAACTGATCAATTTCTTTACAGCAGTGACTATTTTTGGATTATTTTCCATATTTTGTTGATTTTTCCCATATTTTCTTTAAAAATAGATTTTTGGGAAAATTTTGAAAAATTTAGGAAAATTCGGAGAATTTTTGGAAAATATGATAAAATAGTCACTGCTTATATCAGGCCTCTCACTCTAAATTTGGACTCCTTATTAAGGAATTAAGGAGGTTTTAGCACAAAAATAAGGAGAAAGGAAATTGTTGGTTGAAATTAAGGAAAAATGAGGAGAAATTTTTCGATAAAAATCGAAATTTATCTAAGATACAGTAATTAACATCGGTAGTCCGCCTCAACTTTAAAATAAACGCATTATTGTTTATTTTGACGTATCGTTTTTGTACATTCGTAAAATTCACTTTTATCACGATGAAAATTTGAATATTTTGTGCGTGTTTAAGGCTTGAATTAGATTCTTATGCTTAATTTCCTGTTACTCCGTTTACGCTCCGTTTAGCTTAACCACGCCTATTTCTTATTGTTTAAAACGTACACGGAGTGCAGACGGAGCGTAAACGGCGTAAGAGGAAATTAAGCATTAGCAAAGCTTAGCTTTACCAATTATCACTGTAAGTGCGCTTCAAAATTCAAAATAAAACGCATCACTGTTTACTTTGTCGTACCTATCGTTGTTGTAGGGTGGCATCAGTTTTCGATGCGAATTTTTTTTTGAAATTCAAGACGTACTTACGGCGTGAATTCTTACTTGACCCCACCCTCAAGTTTAAAATCTTGCTGGATTAGATTTCGATCTCGTTAACTGCAAAAGCTGTTGTTTGTTATCCCGTTCGAATTTCGAAAAAATAATAAATTGATGAAAGTATAAAAGTATAAATTTGAAAGAAGTAAATGTAAATAAGGCTAAATCCATGTCTGAGACATTCTTAAGGTTGATTTACATGTTAAATCAAATAGTTCTCCTCGAGCCTATCGAGCCGAGAGGCGGCGTGGATAGATAGATAGATAGATTTATTTACACCGCCAAAAAACTGGCTGAATAATTTTACAACAATTTACAATAATTTACAAGAACTTACTGATTTACTAAAATTACTGAACAGAAACCAAAACAAAAAGCACATTTCGTCAGTCATTTCAAATTCTTCTGTTTAACGATTTACGAATTCACGAGCAATAACGCCCTCGGGCCAAAATTTACCCTCAACTATAGATTGATACACTTCAGAATTAGCAGTAATTTTAAACGAAACAAAGCTAACATGGTCCAAATTTACACCGGGTGAAACCAATTTCTTGCATGACACATCTTCAGCCGACGCTATTATGTTCTTCCGCACTAAATAATTTACAATTTGCTCTTCGGTAACTGACGGATCAAAATTTGACACATAAGCTACATTATACGTCTCAGTCGACGGCGAGACAACACGTTTTAACTGAATTAAACCATTTTTCGGTTGAAATGTTGAGTTTTTGGCTAAAACGGGTCCTGTTTCAGCAATTGGCGATTCAGAATTATGCTGCGGCTTGAGTGGATCGACATCAGATTGAGTAGTTACAGGTGTGTTCATCGGATTCGATCCATTTCGAGCGGGTGTTGGTTGAGCAATAGTCGATTGAGTTAGCACCTCGGAAAAAGAACCAAAATTAGACGTCGGGTTTTCGAGATCCGGTGAAACCTTGAGAGTTTCTTTAAAATCTACGGAGTCGTTTTGCTGCTTAGGTTGAGCGACTGCGACATCCGATCGATTTATTTCAGGCGTAATCAGTTTACTCGATCCATATGCACCAGGAGATTTGACTATAATATTTTCGGCTTGCGTCTCGTTTACTGGTGGTTTCATTGAGTCATCGACGTTTCTAATGACAATTTTGGCGTTAGGCGATCGATTGACGTTCGGAGATTTAGTTACCAAAAACACGGAACTTTTCGTTGGTCTTGCCTTCGGTTTACGATTTCGATTGGCAGCACGAAACGAACGCTGTGCGTAAGACGGCGATGAAGTTGGAACAACAACGGTGGAATTGAATTTATTGAATAGCGGAGATGAAACGTTGAACGAATGAGCTTGATTGATGCAGCTATCACAGAACCATTGAAGATTCGGCATTTCTCTGTAGTACATCAGCGCATCTTTGTTGAAATTGGCACATTCAGCGTGAAAAACTTGTCGACAAATTCCATCACAAATAATTTTGTTTGGCTTATCATTTCGGAAGCGGTCATCACACACCGTACAGTTGTTCATTTTGTCGATCCAATGCCAATATGCGAAAACTGCTTGTGTACGTGTATTCGAATTATTCGAGGTTATGTTACCAAACAAACTTTTACACGGAGTTTTATGGCTAACTAAACGCAGAAAAACGGTGTACTCCAACTAATTACTTTAGCACATACATTAATTGACACTTTAAGTACATTTTTAATTACTATAGCCGACACAAAACTAAACAAAATCGAATATTACGAAAGCGGTAAAACGAGAGCGGTCATCACATCATGACAGTTAAATATCGCACCTCGAGCCTATCGAGCCGAGAGGCGGCGTGGAACCACAAAAATATATGTTAAACCAGTCATGATGAATGATCATGAGCTACAACACCACCTTTTTATTAGAGTTCTTCGTGCTAAATAATCAAAATTGTTATTTTTGCCGCGCAGCGTTTTTATTTTTTTTTTTCTAAATTTTGATTTCCGTCGATGAAATTTGCGAAAAATAAGGAAAATAAGGATTTTTTAATAAAATAAGGAAAAATAAGGAAATAAGGAGGTGTGAGAGGCCTGTTTTATGAACAAATAACTGTTGTTTTTCCCTACCCATATTTTTCCACGAAGGTTTTTGTCTCGCTAGCAGTTAACACTCAGTCTAAATGTATTTCAAAAAAAGCCAAAGCGACCTTGAAATACTCAAGGTGATACTACTGACGACGAAAACGTTTCAACTAAGCTCAAATCGGCAATTTCTCCAGGGAACCAATAGGAACCGATTAAATCAATTTTCTCATACTTCCTTAACATCCGACGCACCTTCTAATAAGGAGTCTGCGAATAAAATTTAACCAGAGACAAATCGACAAATTTAGCTAATTAATCTCGCCCATATTGCATACATATTCCAAAACTTTGGTATTTAAATTTGAAAAATAGAGAAGTAGTTATGTAACTATAGCACTTACCAATAATTGCATGAACTCTGACGCTTAGCTGAGTGCGAACAACTAATGAGTTTTTTCGGCTGAAAAAGAACGAACATAAAAAGATTAATTATTAACAATAATTCATGCTTTGTACAACAGATTTAATTTGTTTGGTATGAGCATTGAACATATGGACGCGCTATTTTTGCGTTAAATTGAAATTACCGAAGCCGCGTTTTACAAAACATTTTCAGTAATAGAATTGATGAATTCGAAGACTCAAAGATTTATGCTAGATCGTAAACGCAGAGTTACAACAAAATCTGCCTGCCGGACGACACAACAAAAATAAAAGTCGATAGAATGGATCGATAATTTTGTCGGCGATTTAATATTGCAGAGAGAGAGGAAAGGTAAGTTGGAGGACATGCAAAAGAATTGAAAAGATTTTGAAACTTAACAACTGCATGCCAATGACCTTAGATATTTACTACTGAAATGTTTACAGACATTTCGTGAGATAAAACCTCCCGTATATTAAAAATCGTCTCCGACTTCACAGTAATCGATCATATACATGAAAATGGGCCTGTCCCGAGAAAAGTACCTCTTCTACATAATTGAATGTAAATTTGTATTAAATGACACTCATGTACTCATGATGTTAACCTTTTTGGTCTTATAGAAAGAAAAGACAACAAAAAAAATTATTGGAAAAACATTCAAAGAGGCACACAGATAAAAACCGATCCACGAAACGACCAATTAAAATAATGTTCAAAATAATAACATTGTAACAACATCGCCTTTACGATGTAACGGAAGTAACATTTTACTATTTTCTTTACTATAAAAACAGAATATTGTTGAACAACGTGTTTTCAAACCATAATTTATTCACATCTAAGACATGAAAAGACAGTCCAATAGACTGGGTATGTCACCATTCATTTGCAGGCATAAACATTTTCGTATTTTTTTGTGTTGCTGGCACACACACAAAAAAACAACGAAGAATTCTATCAGAGAACATTTCAATTCAATTATAATTTAATGATCCTTCCGAACGATGCATCATTGTGCAGTTAATTTAGCGACGATATTCACGGACTTGATATTCGATTAGAATAATGCTCATTTCTTCCAGTGATTTAATACATTGTTGTCGGGTGAGGATTTCTCGTTTGAATGGGGAACACTGCCATCGTTTTATTAGTTGACAAGTGTTCGTTCGGTTATTTATAATCGGATTATTCAAATGTTAAATGACGATAGTTTAGTTAATATGGTCTATGAAATTATACCTGGAATGAAGTCCCTCGATGTCTTCAGCTTGTTCGGCCAATGACGATTCCAGATCCAGATAGGCGCCGTAGTCGCCTTCTTTGTAGATTTGAAGTGCCGCATCGTCTAACTGAAATTTTATTAATTGAAAGAAGGTGAAATTGCTGTTATATTGATTCAATGAGCTTGTTAGTAGACATGGCCAATAGACTACTATTATCAAACGTGTATGTGCGTCATAAGAAATGTAGCGAAGAAACTTGTTGGACAGTAGATTTTCCATAATTGATGTTTATGACGACGAGAATAAAAATTATTCCGTGTCTCAGATTTTCTTTAAATTCTCGTTTCATCAGCAGAGAGGTCAAAAGGTCACTAGTCAAAATTTAAAAGTTCATGTTCATATTTTCTCAATTTCAAGACTATGTAGAAACATTGGAAGTTAGACTTGGTAAAGAGATGGTTATTAACTATTTAATATTTTTGTCCATGGCGTTCGATTCGATGCCCCCTTTATTTCAAATGCATAGTCACAAAAAGCTCAATGCTAAAAAGTCCAATGGTAAAAAACCCAATGCTAAAAAACGATGCTAAAAAGCCTAATGCTAAAAAGTCCAATGCTATAAGTCAGATTGAATTATCATGGCTTTGATTAGGTAGGCATCGGGGAATCTGGCACACGCGATCATAGTATGCGCCCTTATACTACATGTAACGAAAAGTCATGACTGTGCCAGATTCGCCCCTTTGAGGTGAATCTGGCAGACCATTAATTTGTATGGTGTGCCAGATTACCACACGCCGATTAATGGTTAATGGTTTTATAGCGTTCAAAAAGAAACAGCTAATGCACATCGATAGTTGAACAAGGCCCGCAACAACTCAGAACTCGGTTTGGAGTGGATGGGCTCGTTTGAAAGCCACTGTCATTACGACAACTAACAAACCGATGGAAAAATCAATCCACGCCATTAGTCGCATAAATTTATACGTCAGAGAGAGCTTTTTTCTCCTTTGTTACGATCTGTCAGTTTTTCTATTTTGCGATTTAGTATGGAAATGACTATGGCTGTTTTAAGTGGTTTTTCATATTTTTTTGGACCAAAATGTTTTAAAATGTGGTTGGAATCGATTGGCATTAACAGATTGTGTGAAAATATGCTTTCTATTTTATTATTTTGTTAATGTCAATCGATTCCAAACACACTTTAAAACATTTTGGTCCAAAAAATATGAAAAACCACTTAAAACAGCAAAGATATCTCAATTTTAGTTTTCATTTCCATACTAAATCGCAAAATAGAAAAACTGACAGATCGTAACAAAGGAGAAAAAATCTCTCTCTGACGTATAAATTTATACGACTAATGTCGTAGATTGTTTAGGATTATTATCACTCGGACCTTTTTCGAAAGGCGACGATTCGTTCTATTGACTGCTAAAGTGAATTCCATTTAATGATAGTTTCCTCTTCAAACTTTATTAAATATTTAAGCACTCCCCTAACAGCGATGCGAAAATCAATTGATTTTATATTTAAATTTATGTTAAAATAGTATGTTGTGTTACAAGTACTGTAATGTTGATTTTTTCAGCACTAGACCCAAGGAAAATTGGGTCGTGTGCTGAAAAAATCTCATTACAATACGTGTAACACATCATGCTTTGTGCCAACCGAGAATTGAAACAAGAGCACAAAAAATCATAATTTTCATGGTAAACAATCACTCTTCAAATTTGATCGATCACATTGCTTTGCATTTTCTCAAACGAATGCTGTAACAACTCATACAAATTCCATATCAACACTGATTTGAGTGTTGTAATATCACATCAAACGGGTACTGAAATAAGTCACTTTACAACACTAAAATGAGTGCTGAAAAGAGTCGTATTTCAATTCTCGGTGGCACAAAGGTAATTAAATTGTTGATTTGAAGGAAGTCTTAACGGAAATCGCTTCTCGATATATTTTAATAGTTTTATAATAACAATTTTTTGTAGGATTTTAGTTAAAGATATTTTTGTCGACACAGAAAAAGTAGATGACAGGACCTTTAATTTCAAATAAATTAATGAGCCGCTCTTACCCCTCAAGGAAGGACCCGAACAAATGAGCCACTGAGACTACAGTTTCGTTTGGATATTCAAATGTATTATTTTTCGATATTCCCATTGGTTTTTCCATTTGAATTTTCTTAGGAAAGCTCGGAACAAATTAGTTTTTCCCCAACCTGAACAGTGTTCAGTGAACACGAAACATTTGACAGGAAACCATTCAGTTAAAGTTCAAAGTAAAACTGAAGCAACCGAAAGCCTGAACATCATCGCCTTAAATAGGGCGATAAACCAAAAAGGAACGACATAATCACCACTTATACAAACTAACAAACTAACACAGAAAAGGTTTCTGAATTTGGAACGCAATGAAACAATGGTGTGAATACTACACTGCCACAATAACTCACACCATTATGTTGCTGCCTCGATCTAGGAATTTTAACTATTAATTACTGTGTTCTTTATTCATAAAATCATTCACAATGAAAACGGGTTAATTTAAATTTAGATAAGAATTTTGATATTTTGATCATGCTGACCGTGACAGTTTCCTGGAAGTCGTACCCACTTGGAGTCCTGACAATTTCCGCACAATCATAAAATATACCTATCGTTCGTGTAAACATAACTGCCTTTCTGCTCTCTCAACCAAATTTTCAAATGTTTTTGCTTCTCTGACCTATTTTTTAATAGGGAAATTGTTAACCTCAATTACCCAAGTATGTAACAAATTGATGGTTTGCGTAAATATTTATTTTATCATCGACAAGTACGGCAGCCGAATCATTAGTTTGTTTACAGACATTATTTCCATAATTAACACAATAAATGTTAAGCCGTTCGCTTAGATGGATTTCTTGGTTTTTAAAGTACGGTGAATACGGTGAAATGCAACGTGTTAGACGTCGTAGATTCGGTAGTTCCTGTTATTTTAGTAGTTTAGAGAATTTAAATGATAAAATAAATTCAATTAATTGTTACACGTGCTAGCTTGTGCTGCATTACAAAATTTACTTTCAATAACAAATAAAACTGCAGCTGAGACCTGAAACAGGTCAATTTTCAGCGATGACAATTTTTTTAGGAGGTCTCCTTAAAAGGTAAAAATATTTTCTTCTTCTTGCAATACGAAAATCGTAGAATGAACTCTAATAATCATCTAACAATGAGTGGACGTCTGTAGTGAATTTTCAGTAGCTTTGATTGAAGCTTTCCTCTAATTTGTAGAAGAGCTTTTAGATTAAAAAATTTGGACATTGGACGACATCCAAAACATCCGCAATGAATGTTTTAAATCCATTATCATAAATCAATTTTGAAATCAATCTTAGCTTTCTTTCTAAAATTACAAAGTCTTGAGAGGTGTTAAAGGTAAAATATTATTAATTTTTGTAAAATTTATCTCCTCAGTTAAACAAAACCACTGAACCTCAGTAAATTAATAATTAGTAAACCATTTCAACATCAAAATCAGTTGATTTATTTAACAGAAATATTACCTACGGAAAACAAAAACTCGACCGAAAAGAACGACCAATTGACTCTCGTTGAATCTCCGCGCAACATTACCAAATTCAAAGCTGCATAATTTATTGATATTTGCGTTAAATGTACAACAGAAACATAACGTTAAATGAGAATTGTTAGTCGCTATATAAGATCATTTATAAACTAATGTATAGATGAGCAAGCGACAGACGAATTACATTATTTTACCATTACACCGTCAAGGGTATGGAATATGTGTACGAATCGCAATGGAACTGGTTTTCTTTTTTTATTTTTCCGTTTGTTTCAATTCAGTTTTGTCGAACGAATATTAAGCTGCTGATCTGTCGGTTGCGGATCGAAAGATATTGTTTATATAGTTATACACACCACTATGGGTGATAGGTGTGTTAAACCAAAGGGTATATTATACGGAATGGCAAGATTTTCTTTGAGTGCATCGAGCGCAAAAGTTGCATATTCAAATACGATTTATTTTTCTGTGATTATGTGCTGTGGCAGGGCCTATTTTCAGGATTTTTTTTTGAGAATTTGGAGAATGTTCAAGGATTTTGAGAATTTAAGCTCTAGAAATCCCTTAAAATTCTTGAAAATTCTTACTGTTCTCGAATTGCTGAAATTCAAGAATAAATTCTAGTTCTCGAAATTTTTCAAGTTCTCGAAATTCTTCAAGTTCTCGAAATTCTTCAAGTTCTCGAAATTCTTGAAGTTCTCGAATTTCTTCAAGTTCTCGAAATTCTTCAAGTTCTCGAAATTCTTCAAGTTCTCGAAATTCTTGAAGTTCTCGAAATTCTACAAGTTCTTCAAAATTCTTAAAGCTGGCGAAAATTCTTGAATTTTAGAATCATGCGCATTTTGAGGAACTTTTAAGATTTTCAAGAAAATTTCACGAAAATAAGCCCTGAATTATGCAGTTGTCTCTGGTGGCGACTGAAGGCATGTCTATATCAAATGGTAGAAGAATGTACAAGACGAACGAACGGTAGGTTCACCTTTTAAGTTAACATTCGGCCGGAAACCCAAAGACTGTCTGTCCTCATATATACGCACATAATTTCGGCGAAAATAATTTCGGATTCGGAAAACAAAAAACTTCAATGAGTCAATGATCCACGTGAATGTTATACTATTGACGAATCACCGTACTTATAAATGTAATTTGATTCATTTTTTGTTTTAAATGTTACAATTTAAATAACACTTATCGTCGAGTCAATAAAAGTGGTTTTCTTTTGTCGTTTCGAAAAAACCCATCATCAATTTGGTCAATGTACTATTAAGTTATAATAATCCGAACAAATCATGCGATAAAATTGATTCAGTTGTTCGGAAGAAAAAAAAAACTTTTTATTATTATTAAACCGGCAAAATGATCTCGTAAAATATTTCTATAAGCGAGTTCTGTATTTGACATCGTACACACGATTATAATATTTTAAGCCTTTCAGCAGGTATTATTATTCGGTCGTAAGATAATAGTCGTAAGGAGATTTAAATTTTAATTCTAAGAAACTCTATTTTATGAAGGGGAATACATAAATTGTATTGAATTATGTTACATTGTTACAATATTATTTCTTCACGTGGAATGGCATCCAATAAATTGTCATCTAAGGTTAATGCACAATTTTATTACACTGCAATGCCATATGTCACATCTGTGGTAAATGTCGACAAATTTCGTATTTATAATCCATTCACCCGAAGAAAACGTTAAGTTGAAACATCTTACCCGTTGCGGTGCTCCTAACAGCCTGAGAATTGCTCCTAATTGTGTTGCTAGTGGTGTCGTACAGACGAACGAGTACGTTGGTGCTCGAGTCGGAGCCGGGTACATTGACAGTGAATTGAACGGATCAGTGTCCACAACATACTGAACGCGTAGCGTTAGTAATTCGTCTGGATCGTCCATTTTAACAATCATTGTTGGAGTATTTCTTTTTTATCACTTTACGTTTAATCACAAAATCATAATTCGAAATTTTCTATTTTATTGGAGAGAATGCTTTCGTTCACATTATCATCGTTTTGTTAATGCCAATTGTAGCTGTTAATCGGTAGAGTATTAGTAATGGTTTTCTTTTGCATAAGTGGAGTGTATTAAATTGAGAGGGTGCAGACAGTGCGTGAGACACTAAATCAACTGTTTATGTTTAGTCCAAAGCAACTAGACGTTATCGTTGAGAAAATGAGTTAGCAAAAAAATCGGCAAGCCTCGACTTCTTCGTGACAAATGTGTAATATCTACTGTATATTAGCTATCTATGACAGCAATATCTCTATCGTGACAAAAAAGTGAATGTCTAGATTTTTTTGCATCATTTACATTGCCTAATCACGTAAAGCATTGTACTTACGAGGTTCCAAGTTGTTATTTGACAAGTGGGGAATACAGCCCTCCCCTTCGGGTCGGGCTGTAACACCCCACTTATCAAATACACAACTTGGAACCTCGGAAGTAATATACTATTATCACATAAGCGAAAACGAGACAACAACACAGAACTGAAGTGTAATTTTTGAATTATCTTCTAGTTAAGTAATTTTGACATCCGAATACCGCGCGTATGTGATAAATTATATTTTACATGCTTATGTACGGTAAAATGCACTTTACATCACTGCTTGTGACAGGGATAATGCACTTACCGTCCACAAACATGTAAAATGTGTTACATCACTGCTTGTAAATGCTTGTTTAGGCACGTGTGATTACTCCACTCGCCTTCGGCTCGTTCCACAAACCTTACATAACGTAACAAGTGACGTAACATACTAACCACCAAAATGAGCGGTACTCTTGTTTATGTGGTCTTATATAGAAATAGTACATTACTATACCAGTGAAGTAATTTGATATCTCGAGCTGAAGCGCTTGGATACTTTTACTCATCTGGATACGAGATATCAAATTATTTCACGTGTAAAGTATAACGTTTTACTTTACGAGCGAGGGAAAAGGTTTTCACTAGTGAGGGAATAGCCACATTACCTCACTACTAAAGTATAATATATGTCAAAACGAATGAAGTAAAAGATTTTTTTTTCAATTTTTAAGCGACACTTTAAACAAATGAAGTAATAGATTTAAAGATAACATTTTTTCTAAAAGTTCAGTACAATCGTTTCTTCTCATTTGATTATGTCGTTTTTCCCAAAACTTATCAGCGAGTCGATATTAGACCTGTTACTGTTCCATAAAATCCTTCGAGTAAAAACGTAATGATTTTACTGATGACATTAATAGCACCGGGTTTATGGCTACGACATCTATTCGCGAAATAGCAAAGCACAGCTCTACTGTTAAAATATTATATGATAGAAAATGACTGACGTAATACCGCTCCTGATGAAGGAATTTCTACAATTTCAAAGTATAGGCAATAAAATTTATTAAATCTTGATAATGCCAGTTTAGTTGTAGTTTAGTTGTAGCTCCGAATTGCTGGAGTATTAGGAGTCAATTTGGGAAGTTGAATTATCGGAATCTTCTATCTCTACATTGGTTGTAATGACTACAATATCACTAAATTTAGTTAAAATTTAAGAAGCTTAGCATAAATCGTTTATCAGATAACACATTTGCGAAAAAGTGAAATCCGACGCATATTTTATGATTTGGGAGTTGTTGTGGGTTGTAATTCTTCTTCCATCAATTTAGTCAAATGAAAATCTAGATTCAGAGTTTTAGTATTTCGTTGCAAGTCGCGTACGCGTGTCTCGCAAAAAGTCAGACAACAAAAATCTAGATTTTCTTTTGACGAAATTCATTTAATATTAACTAGAAATATAACAAACCACAACAACTTGCAAATCATAAATCATATGTCCGATTTGCTCTTTCGGCGACTAAAGACAAAATTAGGTTGATTCTCCGTGACTTTACCTAATTAAATTCCCGTCGACCTCGAAATGGTTATTTATGCCACTCAGCATCATAATATGCAAAATTTGCAAACTTTAGATGCCTCTGTCGTATAAAACGTGGTATGAATCTCGGTGCAAAGTACATTATGAGGCTCACGATGTGAATAACTATTATGACATCGAGTGCAAAGTACTTTATTGGGCTCTGAATGTGTGATGCATCTAATAAAGTACTTTGGACCGAGATTCATACAACGATTTATGCAACAAATACATCGAAAGTTTACAATTTTTTCCCATTATGATGCTGAGTTGCGTAATGTGAGTCTAAAATCGATCTGAAACAAAACGGTTCTACAATACAGTTTTACTTCCAGCAAAAATTGGAATGCCTGAGTAGAACCTATTAATTTCCATTTACAGTTAAAAAGCTGTTTGTCACCAATTCGCTACAGTCAAATTTGCTGGTTACACTTAACTTCAAATGTTTATCGCATTTACAAATATTGACTGCAATGTTTGTGTATACATAAGTATAAACACCAACCATGTATTCATTAAGCGAGTACACCTAGCGTTTATTTTTAACTATTGATTAATTTTTTTTCTGTTTATTTGTTTGGTTTGCTGTGACTTAAAGGTACGTATATAAAATTTAATGTAACACGAACAGAATGAACCAGAAATTAAACGTAAAATCGTTTTAAAAACTTCTAAATTACGTCGTTTAACTGATAAAACATCAGGGAAATGTGTCACAAAACCGAGAAATAAGCACATTGCCATTGTTCGATAAATATCTCGATGTCTCGGCATGTCAACGCCAAAGTTCTGTTTATAATTAAATTAACTTGAACATTCAAAAACGACATGTAAGACAACTACCTAGCTAAGTATAATTTATTGGTGGTTTTTTGCATTTTCGAAATAGGTGTACGCATCGCATTAATGTGATATTGAATTCAAGGGACGCGATATCGATTTTTTATTTATTTATTTACATCTTTACCATAAAATGATTTATATGAAGGCATTCAAGGGCTCTACGCTAACTAAATGACTCAGCTCAAAAGCAAGCACTATAAGTTTGGATTTAAAATGCCTTTTACACAATATATGTTATATCCAAGTCATTCAATTCAATGATTGCATTATACCACATCACACACTCACGGATTTGTTTGTCATATTAATGTTTCTCAAGACAAAATGGAATTTTTTTCCTTTTTTTTGTCTGAATAATAATTATATTTCTGAGGTTTTCGAGAAAACAAAGTTTGTTGATTACTCAATTAACTGTGTATGCATTATCATTACGATAGTATATAATTATCGCGTATACAGCAGCTCAATACAGTATGCTATATTGCGTAGGATAAGAGAATAAATATTGGTACGACTTCTGTGCGTTGGGAACAAGGCATCCACTTTGCTGAAAGAACCGTACACAATAGAGAAAAAGATAGATTCACACAGGTTCACGGAGGACTCAGGTTTCGTTTAATGTTTTTCTCTGACTATTAACATGGTAAAGAAAAAAAAATTCGAATATTCGCACGCGCGTGCGAATAGTCTTTCCTTCGGCCGTAGGCTATTCGCACGCCGCGTGCGAATAGTCACTCTTATGTTTGTTGACTATTGGGACGCGCGTTTAAACTCTCATAAAAATAGTGTAAATACCTATTCACACACCGTTTTGCTGAAAGCCAAGAGTCTCCACCTGTAGGATCGGCTATTCGCACGCACGTCCCAATAGTCCACACCTGTAACAATGGCTATTCGCACGCGCGTCCCAATAGTCAACAAACATATGAGTGACTATTCGCACGCGGCGTGCGAATAGCCTACGGCCGAAGGAAAGACTATTCGCACGCGCGTGCGAATAGCCTACAACCGTAAGAAAGACTATTCGCACGCGCGTGCGAATAGCATCGGCCAAAAAGATTCCCTAATTTACGCCAAGAGACTTTTTTATAGTAAATCGAGTCCTAAAGTCACATCTGCTTGAAATATCTAATTCTCTAAAAGTTCCTCTTCCGTTAGGAAAAGTTCTATTCCAGTTCCTGAATGTAGGTGGATATGTTGTTGAATGTCAATAGGGCTTTGTGATTTTATCGCATTATGAAATTCAAGTGAAAATTAATGAAGCAAAAGATTACAGATTGGGGCATTTGTTTTCTATTTCAAAATTAGAATTTTTCTCAACAAAAACGTCTCTCATCAAACTTACAGGTAAAGTCAACCAAATTAACATTGAAATTGGCTTCAGCTGTTTTTATCCCACTGTTTGTACGTGTTACCATCGGTGTCGTAGTCACTCGTACTAGCCTGATAGTGGTAAGATCATATTAACACGTATAAGTAGTGTGTTTGCATCCGTACACAGTGAAAAAATATATGGGAAGGTATGGTCATATGTCCCCGAATAGAACATACAAACAAAGTTTTACCAGCGCAATCATTTCACAGTATTTCGACATAAATTATGATTGCGTTCAAGAATCGGCCGATTGACCATACATTGTCATCTTTTTTCATTGAAACCAACTCATTAAACAGCTGGAGAGGAATTACGGTGTAAGTTCTCTTTTCTCTATTCAATCAAAACTCTACTGATAGAGAACGATTCACTCTTTCACTGAAAGATGTCGCTGCAACAAAACCATTGTCAACAGAAAAATAATTATTTTTTTACTTTACGAGTGAGGTAAAGTGGCTATTCCCTCACTAGTGAAAACCTCTTCCCTCGCTCGTAAAGTAAAACGTTATACTTTACACGTGAAATAATTTGATATCTCGTATCACGATGAGTCTCGGGCTGAAGCCCTTGGATACTTTTACTCATCTGGATACGAGATATCAAATTACTTGACTGGTATAGTAATGTACTATTACTGGACGGATCTCAGTCAAATAAAATGCCATCGTATAGCCCTTGATCTTATAGCACACCGGAACAGCAATCAGTTTTTCAATCGGCACTATATCGGCTCAGCGATTAAAGTTTAAAAAAGGAATAAGATGCAATGACAGAAAACGTTTTTTCAAATCCTTATCGCCAAGCCGATATATAGGCTCGATTGAAAAACTGATTACTGTTCCGGCGTCCTGAGATCATGTGCAATACGATGGCATTTTATTTGAAATCCGTCGAGTAAAAAATTAATTATTTTTCTGTTGACAATGGTTTTGTCGCAGCGACATCTTTCAGTGAAAGAGTGAATCGTTCTCTATCGGTAGAGTTTTGATTGAATAGAGAAAAGAGAACTGACGCCGTAATCCCTCTCCTGAAGTCAATTTCGATGTAAATTTGGTTGACATTAACTGTAAATTAAGAAAAGACTATTCGATAACGCGGTAACGTTATGTGTGTCCCGGCAAAAGGTTAAGAATTTTAAAACCACAAATGCGGTTCACAAATGCAGATTTATAGCTGACGCAATTAAGTTTTTTTTTTCAATTATACCGCAGCCAGGGAAAGTTTCTTCTCTGTCACGTTGTTCCACAATCGACAACGCACCGCTTACATTCCGCCTTGAAAACATGAATTTCAACTGATAAGAAATTACATTTCCATCAACTCGAAAAAAAATGCCTGAAGATACGCATTGCATTAGTATGATGAGTATACCAGGTAATGTTCGGAAATCGTTGAACTGATGTGATGTGAAAGAGGTATAATGAACGAAGAGGTGGGGGCTACATTGAACAACTAGTTAAGTTGTTAAGACTGGGAAAATTTCCTAAATTGAATAATTGACTACCTGACTACTTTGCAGTATGAGACATAATTGTTTCATTTACGTAATCTAATTGAACCGATTCTTTCGTTTGACCAAAAGAAACTTTGGTAGAGCTATATAACAACATCTTTGTAGTATAAATCTCTTAAATTAAAGTCACCTTTTTATTTATATTAAAAAAAATTATAAAAATTTCTTATTTTGATAATAAATAAATTTAAATAATCACATCACCGCACCGGCATTAAGTGTGCATATATCTCTTCTACATTATATATTTATAATGCCTAAAATCTAAGAGAATTATATTCAAATATTTATTTTATGAATCATCTGAAAAACTGAAAGTAGTGTACGCTAACCCATCGCACATAAAATACGCTATATACATAATGTGTTGTGGTCTTGTCTAATTTATTTCAAAACTTTTCACGTTATTTATATTTCGTTTTTTTTTTAAATACAAAACATTTTAACATTTTGATTTCAGATCGTATTCACCTCTTTTTCTTTCTCGACAGGATTATGTGTTTATTTTAATTTGGTATATTTAGTTGAATTGAATTGAATGCGATACACAAGGGATTAAAAAAAAATAATAAAAATAAAAATTGAAATTCAACATGCAGCTCATTTTTCCGATGAACTTTGGTACACAATTCTTCTTGTGTGTCATATACGATTCAAATTTTTCGAAAACATTTTCTGTGTATTATGAGCTCGGACATTCCAACTTAAAAAAAAAAACATTTTGTTTTATGAACCCATTGCACAGACCTACCGACAACCATCCCTCATTTTAGCCAGAATTGAAATTTGAGTGTTATGGAAAACAACGAACCGGCATGTGATGGACAGAGTTAAAAGTTAATTTAAACCAGAGCTCATATCAATTAAAAATGAAATATGAAATGAGATGAAAAAAAGATAATAAAAGTTCGGCGAGAAGACTGTTTGCAATTCATTACAGAAATGCAAGACTTTAAAAAGTGCACTTCGGACCGCAATTGTATGTGACATACGAATCAAATATCACAAAAACATATCGGTGCTACTGCGGTTAAGGGTTTAGTCTCGATACAGGTCAGTTTTGGGTTGATGTGTCGTTCCAGCAACACAAATATAATTTAAACGTTTTGAAATCATTGAGAGAACCTGTTAACCTGTTTAGTTTAGAGATATATGTTTGAATACGTTCACTACTGCAGCATCTAGCCTAGCCGAGCCTATTCTGAGAGAGCAATAAAACAACCGAATGCAAAATTTGTTTCATGAACTGAGGTCAATAAAAGCCAAAATGGGAGAGTAAGCTGCTTTGCAAAAAGGATCCTGAGGTCCGTAGGATGCAAACAGTTGGAGTGTACGAACGATCTATTCGAAATTTTCGGAAACAATGTCATCGCAGCTACAATAAAGCATGGCTCAGATGGACATGTGGCAAGGGAGGATGACTGACGAACCGCCGAACAGCCAAGTAATTTCTCGACAGTAAATTCGATGGATACGCAGATTGAGAGTATGATAATGAAAAGATGGGTCATCTTAGATGGCAAAATTTTGTGGTCGTGCATACTCAATCATTAGGGGTCGTGGCCTGTTGTGGACTGACCAAGGATCGTAACTGGTGACGTTAGAAGAATCAGCCAAAACTCGTTGATAAGTAAGTAAGTACAGAGTACAATTGTTAACACTTAGGGTCTCGATCTATTAGCCGAAACGAAGTATAAGGAAGACATCAAACTAGAGCAAGCATGGTGTGATTAGATGCGGATACAACAATGAGCGGTCGTCACGATCGTCTGGGTCGAACAGTTATTTTTTCTGTAGTCTTTGCGCCTTACAAATGCAGTTAATCAAAAACCGACCGGGTTAAAATAGTTTAAAATTCAACCACTCAGGTCGTAAAGACCGTAAATTCGCAAAGAAAACTCCTTGTGCACAATAAAATTTAAAAAATAAATAAATTCTGCAAGCCATTAAATTTTGTAGAATAAACGGATGGTGTATCCGCACACCTGACATCAAGATATTGTTATAGTAAAGGGTGTTTGAACTCTGCTCGAGGTCATTTTAGCATAATTGTTGATTTATTTATTTGTGCAATAATAAGAACTATAGCCCCCACCAACGGAAATTCAGACATTTATATATTTTCTGAAAACCAAAGAAACTACTTTATCGTTAAAACCGATTTAAAAATTATGGCTACATAAAATGCAATTTTACACGCATTGATGGCAATCCTCAATTTTAAATGCTGTGCAAACCAGAATCTATTGCTGGTTTCTTAAATGTTTAGTCTCAACAAAAAAAAAAAATAAGAAAAGAAAACCCATTGAACGTTTATTATTGTTAGTTGCTTTGCCCATGAAAATTATAAATCGCTTATCGATTCGCTCACGATATTTTATGTGGTCAGAAAAGAATCGTCAATGCAAACATTATTAAAGGCAATATATTTAATTGCCGCAATACACAATGGCTAAATGAATTATTACGACTATGATTAATGGTCTGATAAGTGTCACTTATGCGCACTTATTATTGAGTTTAACTTCAGTCCTTTAGCACTTTAATGTATGTATGGGTTTATGTAGTATTTCAAGTCGTTTCCTTTAAAAATTTATAATCATTGTCCAGATGTATCGTTTACAGGCACTATGATACTATGCATCCCATGCTACGCAAATCGAGACGCAAATGATTTATTTTGAACGAAAGAAGCATTGACCCGCGGGTAATTTCGTCTTAGATAGTAATGTTAAAACAAATGAAGTACAAGATTTTGTATAGAACTTCAGACGATTGAACAACAAAAGTAAAAAATTTAATGATTTTAAACGGAATACACACAATAAAGGACAATGTTGATGTGCCATGTCACAGTAACATGGATGGTATGGCGGTTGCTATTTGTTTTTATAAATTGCAGGAATAGAGGGCGCTGAGCTTTCAACTTCAAATTTGTATGATATGGACATACCCTTCTAATGTAGGTTCAGTGTTCACTGGTAAGGATGTGGATTTTGAATGCCTTTGTTATTTGTAACCATTTTATATTAACTGTAAGCATGATTTTGTGACAGAAAATCCTTTTCTAGAAGTTTATAGTGTAAACAAAGTACAAAGCACTCTAGTTTCCAAGCACTAACTGTAGCTACACACAGCAACGCGAGTTTGACATAAAAGTCTTTTGTTTTCAGGCATCTGTTTTAATTGTTTTGAAATGTGAAACTAACGAAAGCTACATAATTTTGACGATTGACGGATGCGTAAAAGGGACTACAAATTTGACATCTGACAGTTGCGTGTTTATGCTTGGAGCTAGAGTGCTATGTTTATGGTATGTGTGCCTATGATATAGGTAAGCGAAATTGTTTGCAATCAACATTTTTATCAGCAAGTGCTAAAATGTACCACTAACTTTAGCTTCCAAAATGGACTGTTAGACACCATGACACCATGAATTTCTGTGACAACTGGAGCAAGCACCTTCAATATAATCACATATGGTGCATCCGTGCATCAAAGATGCGATCTGACTGTTATTTAAATCGAAATCCAATTCTAACAATAGAATTCAAGTTCATTTCAGAAATTCGCTAAAGATTGCAGTCGAACAAGGTCTCACAAAATTAACGGTTACAAGCGAATTGAAACTGTTTCTCTATCTCACTGTAAGCGTATTCATTTCCTACACCAATAGGTTCGTTCGTTCGCTTTTTTTCATTAACCTCATTGTGTAACATCTTCAGAGAGAACTTACGGCCAATTATAAGATTTATGAAATGATTTATTGATGCGATCGAGAACGATCGATGATGATGCAAACAGCAGAAAGAAATGAAAAAGCGAATTCTTTAAACAACTTGTCAACATAGATGTGATGTTGTTTGCTGTATGCTGTGTCGCTGTGTGTTGTTTCTACAAAATATTTATATACCGATGTTGTGATGATGTTAATACGGTGTTTTGATGAGCTCTCCGAATTTTACATTGATTTTACTCTAGACAAATGAATGTTCAAAAAAGAAACATCAACCAACGAGCCCACATTGCCAAAGTACAATATGAAAAATCATAATTCCTTTTTGTGTATTAAACACAATATCGACTTCTTGTAAGATTGCGGTTTCGATTCTTTTTTCAGTCAACCAAGAGGTACAATGAAATTGCATGTCGATTTAATGTTTTGTTTTGCCAATAGCACCGAAATAATACGAGAAAGAAAAAGATTGAATACAAAATTGTGAATTTATTATTAACTAGTCTGGCAAGGTTTGAGTATCTCTGTTTTTTGTGTATGCTTCTCCTTTATATTACAGAATAATGATCGTTGTGCAAAGTTATAGGTTTTCTATTGATGTTGGCGCAAGTTTTTCTCTTCTTTTGCCTTCAGTTACTCGTTGCGTTTTTATATGAAAAGTTCCGACAAATAAAAACCCAATTAAATACAGCATCGCAAATGTAAACGATCGATTTACAACTCAATGTGTCAGAGAATTGCTATACGGCTTTGATGTTGTTTTTATCAATAATGACCCCCTAGATCATATCAGCTGAAGGATGATATGGAGACAAGTGTGTCGCTTTGAACATCAACGGTTTAAGATAATTGTCAAGTGCCTTAAAGGTTGAGTCGAAAAGATTTTTTTAGCTTACCGCGACTGTGTTCAAAGGAAATCGCCGACCAACATACTAACATACAAAATGTAAATTTCTTTATTCGCAGAGGTAAAAACCTCTATAAAACTGTGATTGAAGATTGATTTTCGAATCAGTTCTCGCTATAATGAAAAGCCAAAGACGATATCAGCAGGGTGCTGAATTGACTACCGTGTAGCTATAGTTGAAGGAAAAAAATGAAATAAAAATGAGAAAAGTAAAGGAGATACAACATCTACCTCGATCGTCAAGGTCTGATGACATCTTAAATATATTAAAATTCATCGAAAATCAGTCATGAAATCCCGAAATAAATTATTAAAATAAACAGAAAAAAAAAGAAGACGAAGATGAATTCGCTGAAACAGCCACATAATAAACCGGTGTCCATGTCCAACTGTAATAACACGTTAGACCCTATACGAAAAATGTAATGTAGAATTGATTTTTGACCGTGAAATCCGGTTGAAATTTGAAAAATTGAAGCAAAACATTAATTTTTTTGAGTGTGTAAACAACATCAGCAAAATAAAACTGTTTTATTACTTTCGTTTTGCGGCTGCGATCAATGTAAACGAACTCTATCAGTTAGATAAGTGTATATCGAATCCATGTGATTTATTTGAATAAATAATTATCGTTTCAGTGTTGCGAATTTCGCAATAAATTTTCACACGAAAAATAACCCTCTCCACCAATCTCTGGCGGATGTGAAGACCTACATTAAATATTGTCAGTAAAATGTCGGTATGATGTGATTCGAAGGGCTTCTATCATTGTTTTCAAGTTCACTATCTCATACCTCTGCACAACGCACTGCAAGCACGGTTGATCGTAGTGACAGCTGTCAAATAGAGTACTTTTTTGAGTGATTTTTTTTTACATTCTTAACAGTGCCAAAATTTGTATAACACACTGTCCAGTTTCAGGACTCTATTTATAGTCCCAATCTTGCTTGATGTGCACACCATGTTTTTCATTAATCAAGCATGTAAACTTTACATTATAAAGTATTGTACGATACTACGAAAAAGTTGGTGAAAATGGCTATGAGAGCCACATTATGAGGGAAAATCAATTTACTCACTGCACTCTCGGGAAACGAGTCATTACTTCACATGAGCGTTAAAACCCATTTCCCATGGCTTAGTGAGTAAAATAACTTACGTAATTGTTTGGAACTTTTTACTTTGTCTTGTCAAAATAAAAAGTTACAAACAAGGGCTGTTCTCTACACCAATTCATTATTTAACACCAATGCACCATCGTCGACAGTAAGAACAATTTCCTGTAATTTTTTCTCGACATATTTCTTAGCCCGGAAAATAACTGCAAGGTGCCGGAAGTACAGCAAAATAGAGAAATAAATCAAAAATGACAAACAAAATGTAAGGACGGTTTATAAGACGGTGTTTCTTTGTTCTTAACTTGTTTGAATTTTGCTACATTTATGCATCGACCAGGACGATGCATAAATGTAGCAAAACTCAAGATTTAACCTCAGTAGTAAAACGAGTAGTGGCAGATGGTTCGAAGTTATATGAAAATGAACCATCTGATATTTGTATCGATATTCGAGAGAAGTTTGTGCGAATTTCGAAATTTATGTAAAATTCAAAGTGTCAGTCGGTAAGGATTATTCTTTGGAACGCACAGTGGTCAATTTCGACAGGCGTGAATTTAGATTGACCATTGTGGAACGTAGAGATCGTGTTTTCAATTAAAAAAGATAATTCGGAATAGGTCTCTGCTCTTGAATAATTTCTAACAAAAATAATAATTTCCTGTTATCCTTGTGAATGTTTGCTCATGAAACCCTTCGACCTTCGACTCCGCTTACAACACTTAGCAAATTATTCTTTCCCAATTTGTTGCATTTTTCCTTCTTCTTTTCTGTTCCTTATTTAGAGCTAAGCATGGGGACTCTGACCTATTTAATATTCGTGTACTAAAAAAACACGAAAAAATTAGTTTGAAAGACCGACCGGCACCGGCTTCAATTTTGATGTATTCAATGATGAATGTCGATAGTTTAAATTTTTTCTGCACTATTTTTAACCCAATTCCATTGTCATTTCGTTGCTCAAATGCCGTTCAAATGTAAAGGTGCAATAAATAAACATAAACCTAACAAAATTCACCTGAAGCACAAAAATAAAACAACAACAAAACCGAAACTCTACCTAGAAACTATATTGTCGTTATATTCAAAAGGTGCGATCTCAGATGAGAAACAAAGTGGATTTCCTTACTCGAAGAGCTCTGAATGTGAAGTGGACAAAGTCAACAGTAAAAATAAAAAAGTTCATGAAATGTTATGCAAATAATTGCTTTTCAATAAATGCAACATTTAAAGCCAACCACTCCAGTTTGCATATAGTAAATATGTAAAATATGTAGTCGCTGTACCAAATGAAAAAATGAACTGAGTTTAACTTCTGGCTAAATTGCATCTGTTACCGGTTTTCAATTTCTTAACGTTGTGGTTCGATTATCACTTGTCATACCAGACCAGACATAATAGACACATTATAATGAGAAAATTGCATATTGATTTTCCTTTTCTAAACTCTGCACCATTTCCCCAGTCGCTTTTATTACACACCAGTTTTGCAAGTGAATATTTAGAATTTATTTTTAATATTTAGCACAATTCACCCAACCATTTATTCCAACACGATTCCGAAAATTTACTTTTTATTCAGGCTACACAATTTGTCACGATACAAAATCCGCGCTCCGATTCAATTTTCATATGTAATCAGACGGACGGTCGCTCAAGTACTAAATTCAAACGATATTTTACTTTGGCCAAGTTCCTCAAACTTAAACTTAATAAAATATTTGTTGTCATATTCAACTGAATACACATGCACAAAATTAAGACTTCTATACGGAAAGCACTTACATTCAGAAAAACGAGGAACAATTTTTTTTTTCTCTTTTTGTATTGTGTATACGGCTTCTCCATATGCAATACAAACATAATAATACCTGAATCTGCAGTGTTGTTGGCACAGAGCTCATGAATTATGAGAAAAAGACGTGCGAGAGTTAAAGTTGATTTTTAGTTTTATTTAGCAAAGAATTGGTATAAAACGGTAAACAATATAAAGCAGATTGTGTTTAGGATGGCTCGTCAAGTTTCTCACACATTAAGTTTTTGAAGGAACTTTGCGGTAGGTATATGCAGTGGAGGAAGATCACAGCTCAAGAACTGCTTAAGGGTAATCTATGAACTTCTATTTCCAGGATCGGACTGGCCATATCGGTGTTGGTTCGGTGGGCTTTTTCAATTTTTGTATGAAAGCTCCAATTTTTTAAAATCCAGATAAAGCCAGTTAAAGCCAGACCAAAATACGTAAAATACTTAGGTTCTAGAGCTGGGAAGACAGTGAATGTCAAGAAAGGGTGTTACTCTAATGGACTGTATATTGTGCTCTTAGTTTTCATCATAAAAAGTCTTTAACGGCTTTAAAACATCGAACATTTTGGTACAATAATAGCGATAATAATCTACAGCAACCAGAGCTCCAGGCACTGACTTCAGATTTCCAAAGATTCTTCATTTAATGAAATCGGTTTCGAATTGGCGGTGTCCGTATATGGACACCAAATTGTACCTCTCAAAAAAAAATTGTTCAACGAAGTTGTTGTTGGTAGTTGATAAGACTTCAATGATAAAAAATCGAAAAATGTTGTCGCGTTAATCAGTAGATTTTTTATAATCCGCTTTTCCGGCCGGAAAATTTTCCTTAAACGTTCCATAGTTTTTAATTGTCAACCGTAAGAGGTAAAGAAAGAATGTATAAAACGTAAAGCGACTGGATGGTGTTGAGGAATTTCGAGCCGCGTCATTCACAATAACCCACAAAGTGACATTTTCCTTATACAAAATGTGTCATTTTGTCAATTATTGTGAATGACGTGGCACGAAATTCCTAGCAGCCGACTGGATCGATACAAAGGACTGGACTAGTAATTGATTCCATTACAGTCGTCAAGCAGACAAGGCAGAGGGTTCTAACCATTCAGAGGTTTCTAGAATACGTCAGAGAGGCAAATGGATCAGCATTTCCGAGACAAATGGCAAGTAATGTCACACAAAAATAGTACAATCTCATCCTTCATAGTGTCATATACAAAATCTGAATCTTTAACTTCATTAGTTAAAACGCCCGCATTTTCCTACATAACAGAAATCTAACCGGAACTCATCGATTATCTCTGTCGCTGTTGTCGATAACAGATGCCGAGCCTTTTCTAAAATATCGATGTTTGATTTCGACATAGAGGTAGACTACATAGAGGAATTATTACCCTAAACTCATTCAAAAATTATATGACACACACACACCACTAACACTAAAACGTTAACGTTGCTTCGTTTGACATAATGAGTCCCTTTAATTTTGACATTAAGAACTTTTTACTGTCTGTACACGAAGTTGTCACACACACATTTAAATGTATGATTATTCATTTTGGTTGGTCAGTTTGTTCTATTGATAGGGCCCGATTTTGTTGTGAGCTACCAAAAAAAAAAGAACTTTCTCGTGCAGTGCCGGGTAACATTGTACGTATAGTATGCTATACAGAAGTGTTTATGTTTCATTGAAGTGGTATGAGTTGTAAGAACTGCAAAGAGATATAACCGAAAGAAATAGAATTTTTGTCGGTTTACTGCAGACAGCTGGATCTGAGGTGAGCTCTAACAGTTGAGCGTAAATAAGACACGGAAAAAAATCGTTCATTTGTGTCTGTAGTCGTTATCAATATAGCAACTGTACTTTCTACTATATGCAAGTGTCGACCCATGCCTTGCCATATGAAAATGCAATTTTTTCCGGTGCTCTTTCTTTGTGTCGTTTTTTTTCGTTCTTTTTTGTTTTTGAAGATGTGAACGATAATGGTATTGGTCTTTTTCTATCGATATTGTAATGCGACACTTACCATTAGCATAGAAACAAAGTCGATCGGTAAAACCATTTCTTTTAAACAACGTCACACTTCATTCATATTATGAGCTTCTGAATGCCATTAGTTTTAGGACGGATGGTGGTCTTTTGTTGTATCTAGTTTTTATGTATGCGATGGGGGATTAAAGGGAATTAAGGTTTTTCTTGTGCCCCTGAAATTTCTGGACAAAAATAGTCACCACAGGTGTTTTCTGAACCGATATAATTACTTTGTCTAAGATCGGATTTCTTGTAAGTCAAAGAAGTCAACATTTTATCCAGGTAAAGGACAATCTAAAGTACGTTGTGAAAGTGCGAACTTAAATACGATTTTGCCATTAACAGTTTCAACTCGAGTCAAGACGAGAGTGTTAAACTGTTCTTTAGAATTCGCAATAAACATAATTTACCCTGTGGGCTTAATAAATGTGGTTCATTACCACAAAAATTGAACAACAACCGACTGAGTTTTTAATTTGGTTAAACGATTAATTTAAATTGGCTCTCATCAGAGACCGAGAGATCGAAGTCTGGAGCTATGCTGTTATGAAATAAGCAAAAAAAATCGTTTAGTACCTATGTTGAGTGGTTACGATTAAAAAAAAAAGTGAAAAGAACCATTATACTGACCAGACTTCCGGTTATTTAATGGAAGAAAATTTTTCAGTTTTTTGCACAAACTTATCTTATAATAATAATGACGCCAACGCGATGGAAAAAACGAAAACTGTTTAATTGAATTTCTTTTTCGCTCGTGCACGAACCATTAGTGTTTATACCAACTAAGCATAGGATAATGATCTCCGTGCAGTGCACGATGATGTTCGGTAAAGGTGTTTTTTTTAAGTTAGGGTGAAACAGGATTAAAGACTTCACCGACAGCCCTTTACGGCTACGGCCAGTAATAAGTTCGGTCTGGCCCACCGGATTGTAACTTCCGAACTAACCCTCAAAGTATGAAAATACAAATAATCTCTAAGGATGTGCTTAATTCGAGGCTGAATTGATGTTTCGCCTAAATGTAGGCTAGATTTATGAACACAAATTCAGCGTATTTGGAATACGTCATACGAGATATTCAGTGTTTACATCTTGTAGCCACAAAACACACAGAAACTACTCAAAACTATGAAGGTTGAGTGAACTTCTAGAAAAATTCCATGTGGAATTACCTGACAGTTTTTGTGTGAATTTTGTTGATCCGAGGCGAAGCCGCTATCAATAAACACAGGAAAACGAGACTTTTCATTTTTATCCCGCGTTATGTAATGGATTTTACCTAAAACAATTTTCTTGTTTTTCCCAGCTGTGTAATAAACCACTTTCTACCCTAGGGAAAACAAAAGCTAAAATGCCTATTATGATTGATCAATGAAGGTGTGTAGTGTATACTACAGTGAATATTGACCTACAAATTCTTAGTTGACTATGATTGCTGCTAATTCCCGATAAATAGAACGAACGTAACGTTTCAATGCGACAGACGCAGGGCAAACATTATTAAATATGATCGTTCGATGATGACTGATTAAAATGGTGAAACTCTTGAAATGGCTTTGATTATCACATCAACACGAAACACACCATTCCCATGTTTTAATGGTGTACTCCGAAACGAATTAAGCAACAGATAGTACAACAACAACCATCTAATGTGTATAACATAAAAACAAGAACCTCAATCACAACCGAATGGATAAACTTGCAGTCGCATATTGCTTTACATTTGAATATTCTAATTTTAGACAAAAGAGATTTTCGAACAATTTTGCTGGCATTTATCCAAAAAATCAGAAGAAGGAAAATAAAAGTTAATAATCTTGATTTCGACCTACATATTCGACGCTACAGTTTCTTTACCTATTCGCACAGCATACACTTATAAAATAACAAATGGATATGGCGTAAAAAAAAGTGTAGGTATGCCTACCTTTCCCATCTGGTTTGTATAATATTTTTGTTATGTAAAAAAATTCATCAAAACATTTGTGTTGGAAGAAAGAATTTTTCACTGTGGTCAGTACTCACCTTATTTGTTGTATATGATGCGGGAGACGAAAGGTAATCCCAAGAATCTCTGGAAAAAAGAAATGCAATTAGAGTTAGGGTAGGATTGATTTAGTCGATCCAATTAAATTGAAAGAAAATAATGTCAACCAAACTTGTGTCTATAAATTTGATTTAGCTGTTTTACCAGCTGGTCCACTCATATAAAACTTAGCACATTGTTTATACCTCTTCATACGGATTTCATACTCACAAATGCGGTAAGATCGTATATGGGCAGAGCACAACTAATCAATGTAAGTGTATGAATGGATCAGCTGTTAAAGTAGCTAAAGCAAACTTAGACACAAATTAAATTGACAATCACTTTAAGTAATGCTGACAAAAATGTCGAATTAAATGCTACTGTTGAGAGATCAGCTTTACTTCAATTGTAAACATTTGTGGGTCATTAGGCCATAGATGATAGATATAGGTTAGAGGAGGGCGGAAATACAACCCAATCCGAATTACATTTTTAAAACTGGATAAATCCCGAAAAAACTAACACCTGACCCGATCCGGAATGTACAATTTTGTAACTCCATAACCCAAAAGACCGATAAATGGGAATCAAGTCGGTTTGGGTGAACCAGGATTTCTTTTCGAAAATTCGGGTAGGCCGCTCATCTCTAATAGGTTTACTATATTGAACGACTGAACCTGTTACTTCTCCGGTTTAACACTTTGACTTGTTTAAAAATCAAAAATTTAATTTTAGATTTTTGATTTTTTTTTTTTTTGAGGTACCCCTCGACTCCTTTACTACTTTCCAGGGTGGGTAAAGTTCCAGCGAGGGCATTATTCTGCAATGTGTTAAAGTGATCGAATAATGTTTGATACAAATTCTTTTGTGCCACCGAGAATTGAAATACGACACTTTTCAGCACTCATTTTAGTGTTGTAAAGTGACTTATTTCAGCACTCGTTTGAGTGCTGTAAAGTGGCTTATTTCAGCACCCGTTTGAGTGCTGTAAAGTGAACTCTCTTTTCAGTATTAATTTTTGAAAAACAGAAACGTAGAAAGTCGATTTATCGCAGAAGCATTTTATTTTTGGTAAATGTTGAAGGTACAATGTTGTAAATGCGAGAATGTATTCGCTGATGGAACAGCCTTACGCGTTTGACTCGAAACGATGGTGAAGTTTTCGGCCGGACCAGGCGCACAATTTTCGTCGTTCAAGCTTTCCGTAATCGGATTATCGTTGTTTTCGCAAACAACTTGACTGAAGCATCGAAATATAGATTCATCAAATTCTTCATTGAACTGGCCAGCATCTGAAGTCGACGGAATGTCAATACGTTTCATCGGTAGGCCCATCATTTGCTCGTTTAATTCGGCAGCGCTTGAAGTCGACGCAATTGCAGAACGATTCGTCTGACCTCCAATTGAATTGCCCAAAGTTACCGGAATGGCAGCATGATTCGTATGTCGATCTAACAATTGCCCACCCAATTCCACATCAGTCAAATCAGACGCAATGGTACGACGCTTCATCGTTTCACCCATCAATTGTTCGTTTAATTCGGCAGCGCTTGAAGTCGACGGAATCGCAGCACAATTCGTCTGTGCTCCCATTGAATTGCCTTGAGCTGTCGGAACATCGGTCTTTTTTCTTTTATTCGCTCCCATGATGTTGTTAGCCAGTTTCCGCTTGTTGTTTTCAGATCTTACAATATATCCCTCGGCCACTCTGTCGCTTTCCCATCCGCAGTGTCGTTTTATATCAATTAGAGGTGTACCTGCTTCTGCCAATCTCGAAGCGGCTGATCGGCGAAAACAATGACCTGTGTACTCACTCGGTGATTGCAAGTTTAGAAACACGGCAATTGCTTTCGGATACCCTCCGAACGTGTTGATGCCGATTGGTTGGCTAATACATTTTCCTTTGCGATAGCCCAAGAAGAATCGTTCAATAGTAACTGATGGTGGGCGCAGTGCCGCGTATCGTTTGACAATGGCGATCAAATTAACGTCTGGGTCACCACCAACGTCGATGAAAAAGTCACGATCAATTCGGGTCTTCGTTTTCGGAACGACAATCCTGATGTAATTCTCCCCGTACTCAATATGATTAACGCTCATCTTCAACAATTCGCTTCGCCGACAGGCACCATACACACCGATAATGAGAGCAACCTTGAAAAGAGAACGTCGAACGGTTCCATTATTTTTTTCTCCATTCCATCCATTCAATCCGTTGAAAAATAGTAAATTGATGCAACACTCACCTTCGTCACCAAATAAATTTCATCAGGCGCTTCCTTAATGAATCGATAAATTTCTTCCAGCGTCAGGATTTTCGATTTCTTCGCAAAATAGTCGTCTTCTTTCCGCTTCAATAGTTCCCGTAAATTGTTGTACGTGCTGATGTCGATATTCTCCTTTACCCGTAACGTCTTTTTCAGCATCGAATACGTACTCCATGCGGTCGATGCTTTCACTTTTCCCAAGTGAACATCGAAATAAGCGAGCAACTTTTTCTCATTGATTTCCTTTACATGCTTTGATTCACACCACTTCCTCAATTCTTCGTACGCTTTTTCGTATTTAAGCCTTGAAGCTGCTGGTATCAATTTTCCAAGTGCCCGTTCGGCGGCTTCTTCCAAATCGGAATCCTCGTTTGAACTCATAATAAAGCACGTGTAATATTGCAGAATAATCAAGAACGAATGACAATTGTGGTCATAAGAGTTTAATATTTTTTTGTCAATGCAACTACGATGGATGAAATTTAGCAGCGAATTTTTCATCAGTGTTTTTTATTGGACTTTTTATCTAAATTGTTATTTTTTGTCTATTTCAATTCTCGGTTGGCACAAAGCATGATGTGTTACACGTATTGTAATGTTGATTTTTTCAGCACACGACCCAATTTTCCTTACTCGCTCCGCTCGTAAGGAAAACTTGGGTCTAGTGCTGAAAAAATCAACATTACAATACTTGTAACACAACATACTATTACTTCATTTGTTTCAGCAAACATGAAATGAAGTACGACACAATGAAGCTCGGACTGACAAGCTTTGACTGTGCTACTTGACTTTCTGTTGAGTCGAAAAAGAATCATTCAAAAAATATAATTTCCAAATTCTCAATCATTATTGGTCTTTCTCCGCTATACAACGAGTGTTTAAACGGTTCAAAATGCTGCAGCCACCAAAGAAAGTGCTATTGCAACATGAGAAGTACATGAAAATGTTTTCTATTTCAACATCAGTTTACGATAAAATAATTAGAAGTCGCGATTCTATAAAAAAAAAATCGGTGCATATCGGTTATGCCGACACCGACACCTTAAGCGAGATAATTTTGCTTCGAAAGAATCATTATAGAAAACAGATGAGATGATGATGAAACATTAAATTTAAATTTAAACTTTTATTTTCACACCAAGAAAAAGCTAACTCACCGATCGTGCTGCATTCTGTGTATAACTGGCATTTGTGCTGTACTATCGTGGATTCGAACCTGAGCTGGTGATATTTCTTGAAAATCTTTCGACGCAAATTCATCCAGCAACAAAACCGGACTAAGCGGATGACACGACGAGCCCAATATTTCGTCGATATTCGTATGCTTCGAAATAAATAATTTTTTCAAATTTTTCACTTTTCCACTGCCGTTACTCAAGTGATCGTATGGCGACGATCTATCTTTCGTTGTGTCTTCTAAGCCCTCGGGACTAGCTCGATCACCTAACGGCGACTTGTCGCATTCCAGCGAACAATTCTTCATCGCATTTACATTCAAATTATCAACTTCATCGGCTGCATCGTCATTATTTTCATCGGTCATCCACCAAGCCTTTTCGCCGGACTCAATGTGCCGTATTTTATACTCCGTCCGAGTGTCAGTCTTAATTGGTGATTTAGTTTTCGATGAATCGTTTGATTTGTCTTGGTTTGTCCACCATCGACAGTCGTCACTGGTGGCGCGATTCGAGCTTATCGATTTGGTGTTTGGTTGATTGTAGCTAGTGGAATCGTTGGAGTCGTCGCCGTTCATCCACCAAGCTTTCTCACCCGATTCAATGTGTCGAATAGTGCACATTTTACCATTGTTCGTGTTTTGAGTGGGTTTATCCACTTCGTTATCGTCATTCAGCCACCATGCCCGTTCGCCAGACTGAATGTGAGCAATTTGATATTTCTGTTTAACCGGAGAGTTTTCCTTTTCATTGCCAAAGTTTACAACTTCCTCGCTGGTAATTCCACCGTTGGTTTCCTCTGATACATCATTCGTCAGCCACCATGCTTTTTCGCCCGATTCCACATGGCGTATCTTAAATTTGCCAGTGATTGGTTCCGTTCTTTCGCTGGTCTCATCCTGATTCAAGGTTATATCATCTGCGATAGTGTCATCGTTGTCATCATTATCGTTTTCCGTCATCCACCATGCAATCTCACCGGAGTCAATGTGTCGCAATTTGTATTTCATGTTGCTACCGAAATCACCTGGATTGTTGTTCGAGTTCGTATCGTTCGTCCACCAATTGGGGTCGTCTGTTTGAATGTTCGATTTCGTTTTCGTTGCCGGAAACACAGATTCTGTGTCTTGGCTGATATTTTCGGATATACTGGTGCTGTTATTGTCGTCCACATAAATTGTATCTGGTCGATTCAATTGCACCGATTGCGGCTGTGCAGATTTCGATTTAAATAAATTTGTTACCGGACCGAGTGCACGAATTAGGAATGACTTTGTTTCGTCATTTTTCGAGGATGATGTATCGTTTTGTGACAAATCATTTTGTTGAAGGTGTGATGGCGCGGTTCGACACAATTCTGTTCGTAAAATATTTTTTGGCAAATCATCACCATTGCACACGCTTGGTGGCAGTGACGATGATGTTAATTTAGATGTTTGCTTTGAGTCGTCCTCGGATGTGCTGGTTATAGTGGTACTAGTGCAACTACTGACCTCTGAACCGGCGCTCGGTGAACGACGTGATGTCGTGAGAATGACTTTTTCGACACCATTTTCCTGGTCACTTTCAACCGAAGCTGTTCTCGATTTTCGTGGCCGATCCGATTGACCAACATTCAGTGCGGATTTTCTGAAATCTTTGTTCGTCCATTTGAAACTTCCGGTCGATGAAGATACTGTTTTGCTGGGTGATTCGCTTTTCGGTGGTTGCGGTGGAAGTGTTCTTGATTCTGGCGACTTTGATTTCGATGATGGTGATGATTGCTTTACAGACGACTTTGACTTTGATTCAACCGATGAACGCGAATCTGACGATGATTTCGTTTTCGAATTGGACTTAACCGAACTGCTTCTTGAAATCGATGCAGAATGGGATGATTTTGATGGAGATTTTTTCTCAGAGTCTGTGTCACTCCTTTCTTTTTCACTTTTTGGTGAATTTACTTTCGATGAGCTTCCATTGGTTGTGCTATTACCGAATCTAGAATAACCGGAAGCATTGAACTTGTTGTTATCCACATACGACCAAGGCGTTATTCTTGACGTTGTGAATCTCGAATATTTTGTTGAGTCATCCATTCGATCTGATTGGATTTCCTTGTCTTCTGTGATTGGTTTGTTCATTGGCCTTTTGATCGTTTTTTCGATGGTCTTGGCATTATCAATTCTTCGTGTTCGTATGTATGATGTAGACGAAGATGGTGGATTGGGTGACGTACCTCTTGTGATTACAGATACCTCAATCATTTTCTCACAATCCTGTGTGGCTGAGGTTGTATCAGTGGAAAATGACGATTCGTCTATTGACGTTGAAAGAGAATCATCTCGGGAAGAATCCGGTTCCTTTGAATTTTCTTTGGTACAATCTCTTGACGTTTTATCCCTTTTTGCCCGTTGTGATGTACATCGAGCAGATGCATCGCTGGCTGTTAGGTAAGATAAAGCAGTTCCCGCACTTCTGCTTCCATACTTTGTTCCATATGAACCGGTGTTAGCCCTCGAATAAAGTCTATTGTAGCCACTAGAAGAATATCCAGTGGATGTAGTTCCATAAAAACGTGGCTCAGCAGGACTAGGATCTCTAGATTTGTTACCGTATGTCGCCGGACTAGGATCTCTACTGCGTATTGATGAAATATTTAATGTAGACCGCCTCTCAACCACCGGACTAGGTTCCCTAATTTTAGTCTTCGAATTTAAACTAGTTGTCGAACCCGTATAACGACTCGGCTTCGCCTCGGGCGATAATGTCTTAGCTGAGCCATATTTCGATGCATTAACTTTCTTAGTTGACAAATAGTCTTTGCTGTCTGGGCTGTCTTTACTCGGTGATCCGATTGTATTGTATTTACTCGTATAGCTGGACGCTGGTGTTACAGCAGGTAGATCACGTTTCACCGATCGGTACGTACCACCCGAGTACGATGGTCGATATGATGTGGGTGATGTAAGATTTCCGAAACGAGGTGTTGTTTTAGATTCAACTGATGCAACATCGTCCCGCGATGAATACTAAAATTATAAGAAGAAAAGTAATTTTTTTGAGATGAACGACCTACTTCATAGTGTGGATGCGATTTTATCACACAATGTTTTTTCATATAATAAATATCAACAGATATTGTGGATGCGAGGTGAAGTGTGTGCGGTGTGTTTTGGCAAGAGTTTAAGGAAAAATAGCTCGACATGATTAATTGAAATGTTTATTATTTCTGTTGCTATGGCTGTGCGTGTTGCAAATCGTAATTTGATTTTATATTTATTAGATCAAAACAATTGAATTTTGTTGATGGTGGTACTTACTCTGCTTCCAGAATCAGATTTCGGTGAATATCCGGAAAGACTCGATTTCCAAGGCATCTGGAAAATACAAGAAAATGAGCAATTAAACATCGTTAATCGAACTGTTAACAAACGTCATATTCTATAGAGACAAATTTAATCGAGTCGTTTATTAGGTGCCATTGACTTCGCATAAATTAATAAACTTTCCTTTGACTGCCCCATTCGCTAATTAAACAGAGTTGTTCTCATCTTTAACATCAGAAATATTCATTTATGTGAATTTGTTGCATGTGACTTTCATTAAAATAAATTGATACGCACAGCTTTAACTCGAGTCAACGTTAATAGAAATTGATCTATGATGTTAAACTGGAAACCATAATTTTTTTCGATTTGAATTGATTTAACACTTCGTTATCAGTTAGGTAACTTGTAAAACAAGCGAACTTGTTTGTTATTTAAATTGATCTATGATTTATTTGAATGTTATAAGAGATATGTGAGGTTTTTCTTCCGCTGAAAAGTTATTACGACGACATTACAATAAAATCATCGTTTAAGAAACGGCACGTCACTGAAGATGCGGGAAAAGGCAATAAGAACGCATAAGATTCTATTCAGTACAATTAGGCCGTGTGTCACCGCACATTCTTTAAAAGAATTAAAAAATTCTCAAATAAGTTGACATTTTTAGTCCGAACATTTCTGACAACAAACTTGATGTAAGCCTACACGCCAAATTTTCCAATTTTCAACAAACTAATCCTCGCCGAATTAATACTGCAAAATACGAATACGACACACAATTTGTGACTTGGACTTTGCCAAACAAAAACAAATTGACAATATAATAGCATTTCAGTTGATCGCTAACAAAAATCGAATACACACAACATTGTCCTACAAGTTCACCACACTAATTTTAACTGAAAGCCAGACTTCCACTTCCAAGGTCTATAGGCAATATATACCTTGCGCTTTGCGTATTTGTGGGGAACATGCAAAAGTTCATCACAGTAGGCTATTGAACCCACTAAAATCTAATTTTAAATCGCTAGAATAATTCCATAAATCTAAATGTGATACTAAGAAACCACGTGTTTCAATAAGTCCTGGGAGCGATCCTGAAGACATGGACCTAATCTTTTTGGGCTGAACGGCGTACTTTCGTTCACTTTTCCAAGCCCTCTCAAGAAATATCACTAAATAACTAAAGAAATCCAACATTACATCTACATTACACATTACATTACACATTGCACATTACATTACATTACAATGTAATGTAATGTAATGTAATGTAGCGTTACAAACTGCATCTTTGATTTCTGAAGCCAATCGGCGAGATAAAATTTTTTGGTTTGCGAACTTTTAAAGTACTCACAAAAGTTCACCAAAGTGCGCTGCTGAACCCAGAAAAAGTTGGGTATTAGTAGCTAGATTCGCTCACTGAACCTTGCAATATTACGTCAACAAAAATAAACGATGAGCAGCAACTCTGGTCAACGTTTTCTTATAGGTTTGTTCCAAGTAACTGTAAACACGAACTATGTATAAGATTTCTAGAGAAACGCTATATTCCGCGACGAATTCTTTTAATTTTTAGTTTTAGAAAAACTAGAATCGAATTGGATTTGAAATAAAAACATAGCTAACGCCGACCCGTACGAAACACCTATTCGTATCAAAAGCCTTTAATGTGAAACTCTTCATTTCTCTTACTTCATTTTCTTCTCTGCTGAAAAACTATTCTCCCTTTAAAATCACTTACATTATCCACTCTTTGCCTTGTTATCATATACAACTAAATTGCCGGAGGCAATATAGACAGCCCCGTACGAAGACAAATTTCATAAATTCCTATTTAAACAGCTATATACCGCTATATTTAACTATATTTCACTATAAATAAACATTTCACAGATAAATATATGCTATTATATAGCTCTATATGCCTGTATATAGCTCAATATAGCTGTATATAGGTATATATAGATGTCCGTATATGGAATCCCTGAAACCCCACACACATAACAAATTATTTCCATGTTAACAGAAACTCTCTAAGTATCATTTTTCCCAAGATATTTCTATTTTACTAAAATCCAATATGGCCGCCGGCAGCCATTTTGTTAGGAGACCGGAAATAGTACCGACGCTTTACATTCGTTAATACCTTTCAAACAAAAAACGAGCCATCAGAACAGTCGGAGCGTTTGCTGCGACTGAGCCCCGTACAAACCCGTATATCTATTGCGTACGTGACCCTAGTGCGTCTGTCACCCTACTTTGACCGTAAGCCTATTGCGCCGCAATAAAGTAAAAGTAAAATTATTATGTAATATGTACATCTTACAAATTGCGCATAGCGCAATTACGAAGCCCCGTACGACGTTCCTTTCAAATGAAACAAAAATTTCAAATCGCCCTAAAATTTTATTTTTTTGAAGGGCCTAGTATCGGCCTCAGTCCGAGGACCCAAATTTAAAATTTTTTTCAACTACATTCTATTCGGCCTTTGATTACCTTCCAAATGAAACAAAAATTACGAAAAACGGATGAAATTTGCTCGAGCTATATGTAAAATACACATAGGGCCCTAGTATCGGCCTCAGTCCGAGGACCCAAATTTAATTTTTTTTTCAACAACATTCTATTCGGCCTTTGATTACCTCCCAAATGAAACAAAAATTACGAAAAACGGATGAAATTTGCTCGAGTTGTATGTAAAATACACATAGGGCCCTAGTAGTGGCCTTAGTCCAAGGACCCAAATTTAATTTTTTTACAACAACATTCTATTCGGCCTTTGATTACCTTCCAAATGAAACAAAAATTACGAAAAACGAATGAAATTTGCTCGAGTTATATGTAAAATACACATAGGGCCCTAGTATCGGCCTCAGTCCGAGGACCCAAATTTAATTTTTTTTCAACTACATTCTATTCGGCCTTTGATTACCTCCCAAATGAAACAAAAATTACGAAGAACGGATGAAATTTGCTCGAGTTATATGTAAAATACACATAGGGCCCTAGTAGTGGCCTAAGTCCAAGGACCCAAATTTATTTTTTTTTCAACAACATTCTATTCGGCCTTTGATTGCCTTCCAAATGAAACAAAAATTACGAAAAACGGATGAAATATACTCGAGTTATATGTGAAATACACACAGGGCCCTAGTAGCGGCCTTAGGCCAAGGACCCAAATTTAATTTTTTTTCAACAACATTCTATTCGGCATTCGATTACCTTCCAAATCAAACAAAAATTACGAAAAACGAATGAAATTTACTCGAGTTCTATGTAAAATACACATAGGACCCTAGTAGCATTTCACTTCTAAGGCCCTAACTCACGGTCCACTCAACCGATTTTAAAAAACTTTTTTTTCCTGGATTGGTATTGACCTGCCGTGTCATTTACATTTCCATCGTTTGTTTTGCCATAAATATCACCAAAAGACCTTAAATCACTTAGGTGGCCCTAACTCACGAAGGGCCGACCCGAATATGCCCATTTTGCCCAATTTTTGAAATCGGATTTGATTTACTCAAGATATCGACGTGACAGACGGACAGACGGACAGACAAAATTTTTATTGCAGATTCGTCATCTATGAACATAGGCAAACACTTTGCCCTTACCGTCTGCTTCGAATTCCATCAATTACACACGGCATCGTAATCCTATAAGCCCCTTTGTACTTCGTACGGGGCTAAAAATTCATGAAATTCGGTCAAAATTTACTCGAGATATTGTCAAAATACACCACGTTCACTGTACTTCCGAGTAGCCAGATAAGAGCTCACTCCAAGAGACCTAGCTCACGCTCCGGAGAACATAATTTCATAAAAAATTTTTTTCCTGATTGGTACGGTCAATACCTATCTAATAAAGCTAAAACAGACGAAATATGTTCAAATGTGGCCGACCTACAAGCAAAAACTGCTTGCCGCCCTGTGCCTGTTCCACACCAAGGGGTCTAACTCACGAGTCGGTCATCCGATTTCCATAAACTTTTTTTTTGTCGATCGGTATTGTAAATACCTTTTATTTGACGTATCACTTACAAGTTTAACGTTTAAATGTCCGGAGATATCTTCGAAAAACCGTAAAGCACTTATTGGGCCACAGCTCGGGAGGGGTCGATCCAAAATCACTCATCTTCGAACTTAGCCTGTCTTTTGACATTACCAAACGGGAAAAAAAAGAATTTTCAAAATCGGATGCGTTTTACTCAAGTTATCGTGCAGACAGACGGACAGACGGACAGACGGACAGACGGACATTTTTTTTTTCGCGGATTTGGCATCTCTAGACAACCATAATAGGTTTCCCCTTACTCAGGGAGTCCAATTCGACGTGTTACAAACGTATGCGTAAACCCATAAGACCCCAGTACTTCGTACGGGTCTAAAAATTTTTTGTGCACTGGTGAGATACGAACTCACAACCTTCAACTTGTCGGGCTGATGCTCACCCGTGCACTTCAATTTTTTTTTTTTTTTAGTGTAGTCGATAACGCAAATTTTGTTAAGGAACGTTTACCGAGCGAGTTGCGACAAACGAGTGATTGGAGGTTGTTGGGGACATCGAAGAAATAGTTTTCTCACCACCCCTTCAAAGTTTAAATGCAGAGGTGTCTTTGTCAAATTATTAACAGGGCTGTGTGAAACGGAGAGATGCGTGTGGTAGCTCATTTTAAAGGTAAAAAAGTTCAAAGTTTTTTATGACGTAGTTAGATTTTCCGAATTTTCCATATCGTTTAAGAGTTTTCCGACTTTTCTTCAAATTGATGTTTTAAATTTAATGTTAAAGTTAAATAATTTCTTCAAAGTAATTTTTTTTTGGTAATATTGTTCTCTATATCATTTGCTACAATTTTGCCGAAGAAAGTATAATTGTATTTTACAAAGTGTAGGCGTCACATTAATTTTTCATGAAATAAATCCATGGTTTTGCATAGGATTTTTTGACCAATTGGTCAATTTGGGCAATTTTTTTTTTTTTGTTTTCTTTTTTAGATTGCTTTGAAATTGTAAGAAATACATAGAAACACAAAATTTACGTCTTTAAACATTTTTAAAATGTCATTTTTGTACATTTTCAATAACAATTTTCGATTTCTTCGCCTTCAGGGAAATTTGAACCACCCTAACATGTGTCTCTATCAGTAGAGTTTTGATTGAATAGAGAAAAGAGAACTGACGCCGTAATCCCTCTTCTGTAAAGAATCAGTTTCGGAAAAGTCATCAGTTTAGCGAAATGTTGCTTTTCAAATCTGGTCAAACTGCTACCACCAGACATATTTTCTGTTGAAAGCTATCACATTCGTGGTCGTTAATGCGCTCATATAATTTTGAAATAGAATTCTGGTGGGAAGATTTCATTAAAAGTAAACTAGAATCCGGTATTTAAAAAAAGCCCAAATGTATGCTTTTCAGCAAAGCATCGCCTCAGCCTCTTAACACCCGCGACACCCCGAATCAGCAAAACGATTCTGGCAATATCCATGCTTCGTTAATATTTTGTTGTTGTTTTCCTAGAATACTTTCTGAGTCTGAGGGTGGGACCAGGTGTGTCCAGAAGCCAGGACAATGTAGCAAAATTGACACACTCTACTAATGAAATCTATTGACATCTATTCGTGTTCATTGAATAATAATAACGCCACGGTAGTAGGGCATCGTGACGCAAGTCCTTTACTACTAAAAATTTGTAAAGAAAGGGGCTTTATTGATAACTGTTGATGTATTGAATTATTTAAGTCGAAATAAATTCTTATAACACGTGAAGGAAAATCGATTCCTTCTTATTATAGAGGAGTGTACAGTAAACCTAGTTCAAGATTTCCCATCAAACACTAAACAGCACAATAAAACAGAAAAAAATCTTCGAACGATTCCTCAAGATGTGGAAGAAAATCTTTCGAAATTTGAGGCAAAATTCATGAGAATTCTTTCACCACTTCTTCTTATAATGTATCCACGGGTAACCGTAAAATATGTGGTATTTCCTCTGTGGACACAAAATGATGGAAAGTGTTTCCACAGTAAATAACATTAACCTAATTTCCGTCATTTTCATTTAAAATGCTGGATGTCAAATTTGTCGACGGAATTGATCTAATTACTGAAGTGTTGATAGCATTATTTAATTGTCGTAACATAATTTTAACCAAGATTGAGAATACGACCCAATTAAAAGAGAAAAATGGAGGAAAGGAAAATTACGATGCAGTGACAGTGATGTGAAAATCGACCCCAAAACATACATATTACACAAAAATAAGCTTCTAGATTATTATGAACAGCACTGCGGGCACAGAAGCTGTTTAATTACACATAAATTGCTACTAGAGCGTTTGATAGTATGTAGGTGGCAAATTACACTTAATCCTTCTTATCATATTTCCACACACTACACTCGTGAATGGTTATTCATTTACATTTCCACCAAATTTTCATATATCCGAACTAAATTCCACCAAAACACAACCTCTATTACAAATCGAAAAAAATACCTCAATATTTTCGGTGTATGATATACCAGCGAACCGTATTAATTATCGAATGAAAACCAGACGAGCACAGCACATATTTTGCAATTACCAAACAATATAATTGAGCAGAATATTTAGATTTTAGAACGAAGAAAAAAACATCTGCAGAGATAAACTTGAATGTCCATTATGCATCGAATTTTTTATGATTTATGCTCATTTTTACATGTTCTGCATATAACGTGGATAACATCACATTTCACAATATTTAACGGAATGCATGCACATCTCGTATATATCGAGATGCAATCTAAAAATAATACGGTTGCAGTCAAATATCATCACAAAGGTTTCAACACATTTTTATTTTCATCTTGCACTATATGACAACACACTCAGCTTTTCATTAGATTTGTGAAACTATAATGTTCCATGCATGCATACTTCTGTGCTATAATAAATATTAGATCGTATTATATAGTCGCACCAATTACAATACACGAATATAGTCTAATTGCAAGGTTCTATTTTTAGGAATTAACTTGTTAGACCTGTACGAGTCTACAGAACAGTGGCATTCTGGAGGCAGAGGTAAAGTTATGTTTGCACCACGAACACTCTATAATCTCCACAAGAATATTTGTCATCACGGCGATTCGACTTGTAAATCTTAGCCCTATTCTCTATAAATATGTCCCTCGAATTCACCAGAATCTTGGGTTCCGTGTGTTTTTGAGGATTTGCATTACCTTCAGTGGTTTTTATGCCTACTCATAGAGGTAGACTACCTAGAGGAATTATGACCCGAAATTCATTGAAAAATTATATCACATACACCACTAACACGAAAACGTCAACTTTACTTTGTTTTTGACGTTATGAGTCCCTTTACTTTTGACATTAGGAATCCCTTTTTTTTACTGTCTCTACAGTCACACACACATTTAAAAATATGATTTTTCAGCCCTTGTGCCTACTTTAATATTCATCACACTCCATCGATTCTACGGAAAGCGTTAGCGCTACACCTGACGCTGCATTTAAATTTTCCCGAAACTTAAGTTCTTAAGTTATTCTTCTGGAATTTATATATGAAAGAGTCTCTTGAAAAAGAAAGTGATGTAGGAGAATCATTTACCAAACTCTGGTACAGTTTTCGTGCGGGTATACTCCAGCAAAACCAACTTGTGTGTTATATGAATTTCGAAGTAATGAATGAAACCGCATAACACGGAGCAATACATAGTAATTTAACACTTTTACGATTTTGTTTTATTCAAACATTTTACGGTTTTTTTCGTAAACATTTTGAAGACGGTAAATTTGTCATTTATTTATGATCTCTGCTAACTTTTCTAGAAAAACAAATAAATCTAAAATAAAATATATAAACAGCGACTGCGGTGCTAACAGTTATAGATATGAAACTACAATGATGGTAGATTTTGTACACAACTACTCAGCCACACTTAATTTGGAAGATATTTTGTAAAAGTTTTTTTTTTTTGTAATAACAAAAATAGATGTGAATTCATGGACCCATGTCAATGTGAGGGTTGTGACGCAAGTCCTCAATGGTATTGACATAGAGGCCGCACAAATACAGTGACATAAAAACGTGAACAGGCAGGAGCAAGCTGCAAGCCTGCATAGAATGAACACGAAGAACTCAAGCAAATTTTCATTCAGAGGAAAAAAGAAATTTCTAAAATCGGTTGGCATTTGATCTAGTTACAGACAAAGGGATGACATTTTTTTTGCGGATTTGCAACGCACTTCAAGCATGAGTGGTAATCTAAATAGAGTACTAAAACTGAACAGTGTATCATACAAACGTAAAAACATTTTCATGTTAAATAGAGTACTTTCGGCAGCTGACCACTATGATCACTAATGCTTGAAGTTCGTTGGGATTAGTCATCCATAACCCGGCAAATGATTTGACTTTCGTAGCCCTATAATCCTCAGTAATTTGTACTGGCCTAAAAAATTGTTTCATTATTTCCTTCCTTGAGACTAATTTAGTTATTAATCGAAAATATGAATGATTTACCAAGCAAAATCATTTACGTAATGTGCAACCAATAAATTATGAAAATAAAACGTTCGTTTACGCAGCTTATTGTTTAGTTATAAATTGCTGATAACATGCACCTTTGATTTTAGTATTTAACGAACAGCGGATGCAATCAGTCGGACACTATGAATACGCTCATAACAAACGTGAGTAACCCCAAAACTAGCAATTGCTTTTAGTCGTGGAAGATTATACTTGAATTAACTGTTTCGTTATTTTGTTAGACAGAAGAAGAGCCACCAAAAGCAGTTGTTACCACTTTCAGAGTACTCACCGACAAGTCCCCTGCGCCTACAGAAGCTTATATGATTCTTAAACGTACTTTGCAGTTTTTGGAACTGCTCGGAATGGTTATCGGTTTAGAGATGAGCTACAGTTGGAAGAATAACATACGCTTCGGGATTACAAAATTTCTTACTGTACTATGTTGGTCGCAGTTTTTTTACACACAATTTGTGAACATTTATCAAGGCAACGCATTCAAATCGTTCGAAGTTTTCGCCATTTATGGAGTGGGAATTTCGGTAATTCATAGTGAATGTTTGGATTTGTTTCTTTGTCGTTTATTAAAATGGTTGGATTTGTTTCTCGCATGACCCCCAAATACTCTTAGGCTCGCTCTTAGAGACTAAACGGTTGTTTTCACTCCTTGGACTGTTTGCAAGTTCTATGAACATTGTTTCTTTGCTCCCTCGTGGCAAAATAACAATCTCCAAATAATTACGTAAGGTATTTTACTTGCGAAGTCCTGCAAAAATTATCGCAATTGTCAACCAACGACATAGTAAGTATAGACTGGTACTCCTGGTATGTTTTCGATAGGAACGCAGCTCAATTTATAAAGGCCCACAAATTAAACATTCTTATACAAAAATCCAAAAAGCCCATCGGGAATCCCCCGAATTCTCCGTATGGCAGTCCGGGCCTGCATGAGTATGTATGTTTCATACATACGTATGCAAAAATTATTCTCGTGGTATACGAATTAACACATATACTATGATTAAGTGGTTTCAATCCTGTGATGCACAAAATTTTACACTTGCCACACCATGAAATACACAAACAACAAAAACAAATACAGAGCATTTCTATCGCATTTGTACACATCGTTCAAGGTTAAACTTAAATGTATAGAAGAAGAATAAGAATAAAAACTCCGCCTTCGTTTTCATTTAAAATCAAATTTCTCTCTTTGGCGAATAACGTAAATAACCACAGGAAATGCCACTATTAAGTAAAACATTGCTCACATCCCTAGACCTGTTGACAACGCATCCAGGCAAACAGGCAAAAAAGTCAAATAACGCATGAAAGTGAAAAAAAATTTGTGCGTTTTTCCTAACTTTTCCATATTAGTCAATATGCCAAGTTTCAAGTCTTAAGGACTTTCAGTCCGGGCCATTTTCGAGAGAGACAATCAAACAAACGAACAAACAAATCTGTGGTTCTGTAAGTTTTGTAAAAAGAGCTGAAGACAGAAATTAGATCACCTGTTATTTACATAAAAAATATTTAACTTTTAGACTCTCGTAAAAATATGGTGTCACGGAAAATATCACATAAATGTTCATGCCATTCACGAATCCAGTCTAAAAATTTGTCAGAGAAATACTGGCTCACGTGGCGATCGGCTGAATCAACGTGTGCAAAACAATTTTCATTTTCTCAAATGTGTCACATTGTCTGCAATTGTACTCATAATCATCTACTTGTTTTATCCGGTGAAAAGTTTTCTAATCGACGGTAAACTCGTACCCCTAGTTCCGGTTGAATTCATGTTTATCGATCAGTCGACCTTGTCGGGTTACATTATTGCTAGTTGTATAATGACAACAGCGGGAATTTACGGAACTATTTTAACAACATACATGGGACTGACATTTGTTTTGATTATAATAAACTATTCACTTCGAGTAGACCTATTGGAAATTGATATTGAAGAATTAAACGACATGTGGAGTGATACGTCCAAATCAACAGCGGCATATCGACGTTTGTTTTTAAGGAACATTATCAGGAAATGCATTGACATGAGAGAGTATGTCAACGAAAAATAGCCAGTAATTTTGTATCACTGTCAGTAAACGTGCGGGTCTTTTCAGATACGTCGCCGAAATAAAGAACATTTTCGCCGTAAAAATGTTCATTTTCTTCGCTTTTTCATATTTGTCGCAGATATTGTGCTACTACCAAATTTTTGTTGTAAGTTGTTTTTCTTCATTCAATGAAACAAAGAAACCAATCGCCGGTAACTTCTAGAACAATTGGATACCAGGCTTCGCTCTTGCATTTGGATTTTTCTTAGAGATGAATCTTTATTGCATGATGGGTACCAAAGCTGCAATAGAGGTATGCTATTATCAGTATTCCCTCAATCATAACAATTTTAACTTTTGATCAGAACGAACGCAGTTGCTTCATCATTACTCAATCCAAATGGTATACCTACGATCTAAAATCTCAAAAGTTGATGTTAACCTTACTGTGTGCAAATATGAATAGCCAAGAATTGTGGATCGGACCGATAGCACCATTGAGCGTTTATACGGCCACACAGGTTTGCTTTTAATTGTTCGTTTTTTGATTGAAGAGACTAGCGAAACACATTTTAGATGATCAAAGGTATTTACACATACTATACAGTCATGGCGGAGATTATGTAATGCACAATGTGTAGTGTCATTAACGGTTGCAAGGTGTTAATTTACCATTGCAAGTCGAAAAAAAACATTGAGCAAATGTTAGAAAAATTCAGATGATAGAGGCACAATAAAGATTTCGTACACTCAAGCACCAAATATGTAATAATGCTCCTGGTTGTGTGAGACATTGAACAGAGATCACCACTTTTTAGGCTTTCATCTATTCTCTAGAACTAAAATGAGGTTAAAAACTGTCGCAATATCTTCGTTGATCTACATGCAAAGCCTCAATATAAATTTGTTTTTAATGTCTTTGCCGTTGTTCCCGAATAAATTTCGAAACATTGTTGCTTTTGGTCCGTTGCAAAAATCGTGACGTGAAAAAGACTATGGAAGAATTTGCTTCTGTTATGACTCAATGAAATGATCTTCTGTTTTCGCGCTCTGATCATAACACTCTATTAATTTTGGGTTTTGCCATAACACTGTCAAGCACCGAAGCTGACTTTGACATCACTCGATTAGAAGATGCCAAAAGTTAAGAAATCTCGTAAGAAATATGGAACGACACAACGCACCGCAAGCATGAGTGGTACTCTTAATAGGGTACTAAAACTGGACAGTGTATCGAACAAATTTTGGTGCTGTAAAAAAATCTGGAAACTTTTTTCATCAGATTAGAACTCTATTTGGCAGCTGTTATTAATAGTACTTTTGTTCGAAGTGCATTGAACGGCATCAGGTAAATGTGATCAACTTATATTTTATAAGCGAAAACCGAAAACTCCATAATATTAGATATATTGTTAGGGAGATAGCGATTCAATCAATCATTTTATTCGTAATTTTTTATTGAAAAGCTTTTTTTTATTGTAGAATGAACTAAATTATTTTACAATGAGATTGAATTATTTATCATTTCAATTTTTTTATATTAAATTTAATTTAATTGCACTATTGATGCAAAAACATCTGTTAATTTTCTCATTCGTTATGTACTCAAGGATATTTATTTATTTGTTTATAGATCAATAAACAGGTCTTTCAACCCAATAACATATCAATCTGTCACTAAAATAAATATACTAAAAAACAATAGAACAAGATAAAGTATATAAACCAAACTTAGCACTGATCAAGTTCGATTTATTCAATATAGCGAAAAAAAAGGCTGCTAGGCGCAACCAGCAAAAAAACGATCAAGTCGTGTAAGAATTACACATCCCTGCCTTAAACGGTCAGCTTTGCCTTCATGACACACCTTTAAAAGCACTCGGTGACTGTTCAAAAATGTTGCATTCGGAGAAGTATTTATCGTGGTTATCCTGCATTCTGTGTAGGGGCTCGTTTTGCACTATGTTACTCGAATAATTCGGAGTGTAAAAAACACGTCTGTTCATCCTCGTAGTTCTGCAATGATGATAATACGTAATGCTTTGATTCAAGGTTTTATCCATATACCCATGTATTATCTTGTGAAGTATGATCTCATCATTTATCAGTCTTCTTGCTGTCAGCGAGGTCATGTTTAAGTTGCCTTAAACGATCATCGTATTCCGTCTTATGCAAATTGAATTTAAAGAAGTACATCCTGGTGAATTTCCTTTGGACTCTCTCCACAACACTAACATGTTTATCATAGATTGGCGACCAAACAGCAGCACAGTAATCAAGCCGACTTCTCACCAGCGAGTTATAGTTTTCATACTTTCCGGTTTCTTAAAGAACTTGCCACAACGGAAAATGCAACCTTACATCCGATACGCCTTACGCGTAACCTCACCGACATGTTTGACGAATGAGAGCTTACAATCAATAATGACACCCAAGTCACGTTTAGAATTAACCCTTGGCACAACATCGTTTCCTATTTTATATCGATAATTAACTTTGTTCGATTCGGTCTTCCGTGTAATTGACATGACTGCACAATTCTTCACATTCAATCCCAGCCTGTTCTCCGTGCACCATCTGTGAAGGCGATCAATTTCAAGCTGAAAAACTTCGCTATCGCTAAGTGACTCAATCTTACGAAGCAGTTTCAGATCGTCAGCAAAAGCAAAGGTATTTTCAATCACGGCCAGCAGATCATTGACGTATAAGACAAAAGGAAATGGTCCTAATATTGATCCTTGTGGAACGCCAGAGGTTGGAGTAATCTTTCTCGATCGTCCACTGCCAATTACCACGAACTGATGCGAGCGTACCGTCAGGTAAGACTTGAACCACTGAATCAATGAGCTGCTAAATCCAAATGGAACGAGTTTATCGAGTAAGCGACTGTGACTGATTTTGTCAAACGCTTTGGAGAAGTCTGTGTACAGGACATCAACTTGACCGCCATTAGCCATAGACTGCGATACTGCTGTTACAAATTCCATCAAGTTTGACTGCGTTGATCTTTTCGAAAAGAAACCATTTTGTGAACGCTGAATCTCGACATGCCGTGACCCAACCAAGTCGCTTTCCACGCCATCTCTCTGATATACCGATGTGAAAAAACTTGCAAAATATTACAGATCGTCGCCCTGTCATTACTGACATCTTCACCATATCTCATGTGACTTGGTGACTTGGTGACTTGGTGAACGCAAAGAAGCAATTAGTATTATCTTTCAACTTACTTTCACAATCATCCGCATAATTTACGAAACAGATCTTGATCTCCTTTTTCACTTGTTTACGCAGCCTCGAGAACAATTCCTATTAAACACGCTGTCATCAGCATTCAACCTCGCTTTAGCACTGAACTTCTTCTTAATCAGCTTTATGAGCCTAGGCGTAAAATAGACTGGGTAGTCCCTCTTTGAACATCTGTAAATTTTCTCATTCGATATGTACTCAAGGATATGCAGCTCTTCCCTCACGTAATAAAAAGTTGTTATTCTTCTGTAACTGATCTCATTCTATGTCAACAAAAGGGGGTTACAAGCTTATAGATTGCTGAATAGAATGACTTAAATGAAACTTTCTGCGTAATTTGCTTAATTAGTTGAATGTGAGGTTTGTTTATAGTTAATTCTTGCGTTCGGAGAAATTACACTGATATGGTAAAATTACAATTAAGAATTTTACTGTAAAATTTATTCCAACTTCATTGTTGAGTGAAGGCCTATAGGCTTATAACAAAACGTTTTACTTTACTTTACTTTAATGTGGCCATTCCCTCACTAGTGAAAAGTCTTTCCGTCGCTTGTAAGCTTTTACTCATCTGGATACGTGATATCAAATTCCTTCACTGGTACAGTAATCTACTATTATTGCCTATCCACCCGGAATATTGTTGTTACATGTACATTTTCCCACCCAAGGACCTGAAAATTCAAAACCAAAAGTGTTCCAGAAGAGAACTGCCATTCAATCATTTTTGCTGATAAGTAATGAAAATCTCCTGGTATGTTATGACTTTTCATATGAATTTTCCTTCACTTGTGATGTAATAAAAAAGTTGCCACATGTAACGACAGCTTTCCACGGGTGGGAATAGTATTTTACATGACTAGGGATAAAAAGATGAAAAGTAGAGTTTTCGTGTGAATTTTGTTGATCCGAGGCGAAGCCGAGGTAAATAAACACACGAAAACGAGACTTTTCATCTTTTTATACCGAGTTATGTAATGGATTTTACATGCTAAGGGCGTCGAAAGAAGTGCTTGAAACATGAAAAGTACGGTTTTCGACGCATGTAGCATGTAAATGTACATATAACAACAATATTCCGGGTGGATAAGCAATAATAGTACATTACTATACCAGTGAAGTAATTTGATATCTCGTATATGAGTAAAAGTAACCGAGGGCTTCAGCCCGAGGTACTTTTACTCATCGTGATACGAGATATCAAATTATTTCATGTGTAAAGTATGGCGTTTTACTTTACGATCGAGGGAAAGGGTCTTCACTAGTGAGGGAAAGGCCACATTACCTCACTTGTAAAGTAAAACAGCATACATTGGATGCTGTGGAGGTAGTTCATTACATGAGGGATCAATTTTGTGATACGAGCCGAACTCACAAGTGTGGTTTTAAGCAAGAAGTTTTGGAAACGGCAAAAATTTTGCACTTAATTATTGAAATACTTAATAATTTTTTTTTAAATTACTTACATAACCTCGGTATGTTGACATTGTGGAGGAAAGTTATTATGTGGCGCACTTATTTTTGATATCACTCTCGATGTATTTATTGTTTTTAATTGTTTTTTACATTTTTATTACAGTTAAAAGAACTTTACGATGAAAATATTTAAAATTTTAAAATATACAATAATCAGTACACACCATACAGTCTCTCACAGCTGCAAGTACACCGTTAAAAAATTGTAAAAGTAAGCTCGTAAAAATGATCAGAATTTTTGTTACAGAATTTGCGAGGACACGGGACAAGATGTATGATAAATGTAATCTGAAACTACTAACTACTACGACAATGTTCATTACATCGATACGAATCTATTACTTTGATTTGATGTAAGACGTGTAAGACTTACATTGAAAGGATTGTCAGACTAAAGTAAATCTATTACTTCCTTTGTTTTACAATGTACTTTCCGTATAATAAGACGACGTCAATTAATACTCATTAGTTAATCTTGTGGTCGTTGATGAGAAGTTCTCATTGAGAACACGGTATTATCTCCGTTCAAAAGTTGGTTGCATCTTCTCTTCTTGTACACAAAACAGCTTCAGAGGAAAACAAAAACTCAGGAGTTAAATTGAAACGAATCAATTTTGTGTGGTATCGTTAAAATCTGTTAAACAATTTACGTGTTACGGCATGTTTTATTTTCATTTACATTGCCTAATCACGTAAAGCATTGTAATTACGAGGTTCCAAGTTGTGTATTTGACGAGTGGGGAATACAGCCCTCCCCTTCGGGTCGGGCTGTAACACCCCTTTTATCAAATACACAACTTGGAACCTCGAAGTAATATACTACCGCTGCCGTGACATACCATCACAAGTTGTCATTAATAATGGCTAATTGATTTATGTCTTCCAATGAAAATTGGATTTGTTACAAATTTCAATACATTTTACAAGCTAACTTATACTTCGAAAATCGTAAATTCTAGTTTTGTGTGGAGGAAGTGATTTTGACGTTTTTTAGCGGAATCAAAACGAAACAACACGCTTTCGAGTCTTTATTGACCTTCTTGAATGAACAAAATTCAAACGAAAACTTGACTTTTAAACTTTACGTCCCCAGTTATGTAAAATGACCATTACTACCTGCTAATGAGCCGGTTTTTTCAAACATAGTCTTGGATTCTTAGTCGGAATCTCAAATCGTCTAGCATGCAAAAAAAATGTTCTGGCTACGTGAGACTACGTATTTCGAACATTTGAGACTTTCGTTTTTCACTAGGCGGTATAAATCAATCGAAAATGTATTGATTTTCGATACTATTGAACGTAAAATGATCGACGATGATGTAATGATGTGTATTCTTATGCTTCAAACAATATAAACGGATCTGCGGAATGTTTTGAGACAGTTTTGCCTTGATCTAATTACACAAAATTACATAAAGCCTCAATATCACAATCAGAATTACATTTCAATGAAAAACAAAAAGAAAAAAAAAACAAACGAGAATACTACCGACCGACACTACATTGTGCGTGTGCGTTGGATGCTGAACATTAATTTCGATCGGATTTTTGTTCTTGATAATTCCGTTTATTGTTATTGTTACCAGCTCCTCTCTTTAAACAGAAATTCACATTTCAATTTCAGCTGAAACTATTTAAAATCAGCACGTACGAGTACACTGTGTATAAATACACCCACGTTTGTAGTTGCCCCGTAATTCGTCTATTTGAATTCGATCGAATCGATGAATTGGTTGAATATTTTGCTGTTTGTATGGTTTTGCTAATTAATGAACCACTCAAGTATATCACAGCAGCTATCAGCAATATTCGACGAATATGTATGAGGAAAATGGCCATTAGGAGATTAAATATGATGTAGATTGGGGGACTGTTCTATTAACACTTTGTACCGGTCATCCTTTCGGCAGGAACCTATTTTTGAGAGTTTCCCGAATATTATTCTTGCTAAATAAGTGCTTCAGAGCGAAGCGATCAATCAAATCAATCAATGTGAATAGCTATTCGGTTTGTGCAAACAGACAATAGAAAACGCTTGTTCGTAGAACTACTCACAGCTCTAACACGACAGAACAAATTGAACAATTTCACTTATAAATTGGCAAGGTCAACAGAGCTTCCTTCGTGTCTTCTCAATTAAAAACCCCATCCAAAAGGAACGGAAGACGATACACACACATGTTGCAATATGCACGAGACACACAGCGCGTAATATACGTTGATATTTTCTTTTTTGTTTGCTTTTGCTGGCCGAAAGTTGGCACCAAACTTTTCAAATACGAATCGACGGAAAAACGTTTTGTTTTTCTTTTTCATTCTCTGTTGAAAAAAAAAGTATTTAATTGCAACAGACGACGTAGCATTGGGATATATATACTGAGATAATTATATAGACGACCGCCTAGGCATAATGTGTTATCCCAACGATATACAGGAATTTATCATCATTAATCTTTCTGTAAAGAGTTTTGCACAAACGAAAATTTATGTAATTGTCGTACACACAATTCACTTATTTATTACAAATGAACGCCGGATATATATTGAACAGAAGAAAAAAAAATATTTATTTTCGTACTCTCTGCTGTTCTGCACAACACATTCACAAGAGTAACATTTCTTTGAACAATTTCCTTTTAATAATTCCGTTTTTTGAAATGGTGACACGCCGTTTGTTTGAACGGTTCACATTTCCATCTTCATTAAAATGCACACACAAAAAATCAGATTTAATTTCCACTGCCTAGATGGAGAGATTCCTTGTTATTATTTCCGCTTACATTTTATAACTTTGATATTTTAGCGTTCGAACGAAACGAACGAAACAATATAATGGTGATGTGATAGTCACGAAATAATATTTGGAACTGAAATTTGAAGAATTTTCACTGTGCGTTTTCCCCCAGAACTAAACGGAAAAATCGTGTGTGCGAGACTCTAAATTTACAAATCTGAGTATGTGTGAGTCAGACAACATTTTAATGTAATGCAAAAACACACAAGACAGAATCACCAGACTTATTTTCGTATTCATTTCTTTAATTGTTTTTTGTCATGGATTTCCACCTTGTGTGTATAGTGCATTTGGAAGTGTTTTGTCTCTGTGACACAGGGAATTCGATATACAGAATCGCTGAAATGAAAATTCAAGTTTAATTCTAAGAAGCTGTTTTAGTCACACCGTCAAGGTGCATTGGAACAAAAGTTTAGGTGCTGCTTAAGTCTTGGGTTTCACTATAAATGCAACAAATTGTTTTTGTTTTCGGTTCTCCAATTCTTTGACGTAGGAATAAAATGCGCAATGTTTACAATTTCAAGTACACATCACGCTTTCAGGGATAAATAACTGAAGAATAAATGTTTTGATGATTGAGAGCATTAAATCTGTATGGAGTAGCTAAAGTAAATGTTAAGCGACAATTCAAAACATATATCGTCGGCAACATGACGGACATATCTCCGTTATCTCAGGAACTACTGAACCGATTTTGAAAAACTTTTTTTTCCCTGAAAGGTAGTAGCAAATTATGAATTTTGAGCTTTTAAAAAAAATTTGTGAAATCAGCATTTTTCGTTGTATTCTCTAAAGGCTTTTCAGTTTTTCCACAACAACTTCCGAACCGTATGGCCGATTGATGTCTCACAAATTTTGTTTAAAAAAAAGCTGGTTTTTACAGTTTTTGGACAATATCTTCTGAACCATATGGTCGGCTGACTACGCCAGGCTCAAAATTCACAACTTTTCACTGCCTTTCAACAAAAAAAAAAGTTTATCAAAATCTGGTAAGTAGTTTCTGAGATATCGGGGAGATACGCCCTTTAGTTATGTTGCCGACGATTGTACTATAGTATAGGTCTCCTGGCTTCGCTTATGGAAAAAAGTACTTCTACCAGTCTAGAATCTACCACGAAAGTCGTTTTAACTGAGCTGACAGCCATGCTAACCTTTTTTTGTTAGTTTCTAATCATATTTTTTATTGCCTGCCCCATGCGAAAGTTGACCATTACGCTTCATGCAAAATTAGAAGTTATAGCTCGGCTAAGGTCATTTGTTTTAATAAGAATACGGAAAAACACGCTAGTTATAGGGTTTTATGCAGCTCTCACCGTCAAAACTTCTTCTAATTAATATATGAAGGCACTAAAGCTCTACAACGTCATGCAACGTCAAGTCGAGGCTTAAGCCGATTTAAAAAAATCGCTGTCCACTCTGCTTTTACATCTATTTTCATGCTAGCATGAAATGAAATGGCGGATTTCATACAAAAATTCACCTACTGTGAGGATTGTCATCGCCGTGATGATGTGGTGAATTTTTTTTGTATGTGAAATCATCAGACAGGTGTGTTCCCGCGTATCTAATAAAATGATGATCTGCGTGACCTCCCCAAAGTCCATGCTAGGAGCAGTGGTGTGATGCTACCTAATTTTTCCTCAGTGGTCTAGTCTGCAGGCTCCATTAGAGACAAACAAGCGCCGATCTAAAAATTGTATTTTTGATAGTTGTCAATGGGCCCTATCAATAGAACAAACTGACAGTAGAGGTAGTCACAAACGAATCAAACCTTTTATTTCTCGAATGGATCGTTTTTGAATCTAACAAATCGACCGCGTGGACGACAACTTTTATATCGATAAAAAAGGAAAAACGTTGACAATTGGGATGTTTTCATTTGAAGGACTAGAATTTAAGGACACTAAAACTAAACTAAACTAAACTTTAGAAGCATGCTGTAGAACAATTTCTTGCTAAAATGAAGAGTTGCATCGAAAAAGCAAAATTTCGGTCATGGCTCGGCCCATTCACCATTCTATGCATGGCCAATACTCAGGACATATAATGTCTCGGAAATAGTTCGTAAAAATTTCCAAATATTTTCTTCTAATAGGTAAAGTTGCCTCTCACAGACGACAATCATAACATTAGGAGAGCTATCAAATTTGTTCCAAGTATTTTCGACAAATTCAAGTAAAAATCTTTTACTTCATTTGATTTGACATTGATGTTTCTACAATTTAAGACGAAATTACACTGAGACTTGAGCAAGGGTGTTGACTGAGCTCTGAAAATCTGATAGATTATTTTGATGGACATTACAGAATTCGTAAAACAACAAACCCAATGCCAATCTTAGTGACAAAACATTTTATTTACAACACTGCGTTCAAAAAAATCACAATCGCTACCACTACACCACTAAATCGAATCGCTGTCGAGCTGCCCTTGCCATAATCCTCATTAGCTTGCTTCAAATAGTTGTACAATGGGGCGAAATACTCGTTGAGTGCAGCTCCAGACATTTCACTGTCTCGTCCATTTGTCATCAGTGACAAAACCTCCGACCAGTGTTTACTCAATCCCAAACTTAAACCGTTTTTGATTAATGCACCAGCGGCAGCGTTACCTTGAATATCACATTTGTGCAGTGGTTTCGTTGAATCGTTGGGAACGTACTGACCGGCGGCGATGCATGCAGCCCGATGGAACTGGAATTGAAGTATGTGCGAAACGAAATACCGAATGTAGGGAACATCAGCCGGTACATGATATTTAGCGCCTGCATCGAAGTATGTTTCTCCACGTTGAGTGGGTGGTTTCAGCTTCTGGTATTGTGCTCTCAAATCCCACCAATGCTTATTCCATTGGCTCGCTGGAACGGCTCCGCTGAACACATCCCATCGCCACTTGTCGATGAGAAGACCGAACGGAATGAATGCAATCTTTTCCAATGCCATTTTGAACAGGGCATTTATGTTGTCGTCCTCTGTATCTTTGTAGTCCTTCAAGTAGCCAATGCTTTCCAAATGTTGTGGCGTCGAAACGGACAGTGCAATCAAGTCCCCGACTGCTTCGTGGAAGCCGGGATTGGCACCAGTGCGGAGAACTAGTGGCTTATCTTTGTACAGAAGGAAGTAATTGATGTGTCCCATTTCATGGTGAACGGTCACAAAATCTTCCTGGTTGACACTGGTGCACATTTTAATTCTGTAGTCGACACCTGCAATATATATCCACCTTTAGAAACTAAGTAAAAGAAATGACCCTGCTGGTCGTTAAACGAACCGTTGCAGAAATCCCAGGCGGATGCATGGCAAGTGATTGTTCGATTTGTTGGCTTAATGATGACAGCACCTCGGCTTTCATCATACGACATGTCATTGGCCGGTAGTCCCAATCCTTTGAAGAATTCGTCTGATAGCTCAAACATTTGCACAACGCTGACATTTTGTTGCACCATACTATTGGTTACGTCGATTGGGCTTCCTTCCGGGAACGGTTTAATGTGTTCGTATAAATTGACCCAACTTTGAGCCCTTGAATGGTATTTTGATGGTGGTTAAAAACGTAGGAACGTGTGATGGTAACATCGATAATCTTACCACATATTACCAAGTAGATGAGCTTGGATCAGACCATCAGAATCGTCCATTTTATCGCCGTGCATTTCCTTTAATTTCCTTCGAACATACGTATGCAGTTCAGTGTACAGTGGTTCGACTTCGGCCCAAGCCGCATCAACTTTGGCAACGAAATTATCATCTTCGTACGCCTCTAACCACATCTTACCGGCATCGGCGAGATCTGTGATCATGAAAATGTTTTTGTTTTTTCATCGAACTACTGACAACGATTCCTCTTCGGTACACTTACTATTGAGACGAGCAGCCTTGTTATTCAGTTCAACGTACGTAGCATATCCGCTTCGCATATTTCTACCGCTCTTGTCATGCCATTGTTCCTGTTAATTTAAACGAAAGAACTTTTCAATTTCCATTCCTTTTGTGGCACTTCAATAAATTTCCTTACCCAAGTCCACTTCAATTCGTCGTAATCAGTTGACGATGCCATCACTTCCGATATTTCCGGATCTAATGACAGAGTGACCTCTTTGTTTGTAATATCACAGTTTTGTGCGCTGAACGGACAAATTCTAGCAAGATTGTAGATATTCTCCATGCTGGTTTGAGCGGTTGTCAGGGTACTTAAATCACTGGGATCGAGAGCATCTTTGCCCAAGTGAACCAGATATTTCAACTGTCTCTTAACCAGTTCGTCGCTAAAATCGTCCGGATTAGCTCCTTTAAACACAGCGTCATGCCACCTTCGCGTAAATTCTGCATTCTCAAGCACCATTCTCTCATACTCAACTGTTAGCTCATCATTTTCCGAATCTGTGGCCACATCCCATTCAGCGTGGACTAATTTATTGCACATTTCGGATCCCTCTACTTCATATTGCGCTAGCCTCTCTGGCATTTCCTCCACTTGTCTTTTGTCATTTTCAGCTTTCAAGAAGTCATACAGGGGTGCAAAGTAGTCCATCAATGCACTTGAGGAGATTTCGGGCGATCCAGTCAATTCATTTAGCGCTTCCGACCAGTGTTTGCTGTAACCGAGGGATAGACCGGCTCTCAGCTTATCACCAGCTGCTTTACTCTCGTAAAAATCGCATTTGTGCAGTTGTGATGTCGGATCAGTGGGATCGAATTCTCCGGCCTCTATGCACAAGCTGCGATAGAAACTGAATTCAAGGATATGAGCGACGAAATAAGCAATGTATTGAGAATCGGCAGGGATGTGATATTTAGCGCCCGGATCGAAAAACTCTTCACCGCGAGCCCCTGGTGCTCTGACTTTTTGATACTTTTCACGCAATTCCCACCAATGCTTGTTCCACTCAGTTTCCGGTGTGTTACCACTGAAAACATCCCAACGCCATTTGTCGATTAGGAGACCGAACGGTAAAAAGGCCACGCGTTGCAGAGCCATTTTATACAGAGCGTTGATATTGTCCGCATCAGAGTCCTCGTAATTTTCCAAAAGACCGACTTTGGTCAGATGCTTTGGTGTGGCCACAGACAGGGCAATGGTGTCGCCGACGGCTTCATGGAAGCCAGGATTAGCACCAGTACGGTAAATTCCTGGCAATTCCTTATACATCAGGTAGTACATTATGTGGCCCATTTCGTGGTGCACGACAAGGAAGTCCTCCATGTCGATGGTTGTACATTGTTTGATTCTGAAGTCTTCGCCTGTTGAAAGAAATCATAGGATGAAGTAGGTCTGGGAGAAAAACAAAACAAAATTCCTACGAACCGTCACAGAAATCCCAAGCGGATGCATGACATGCGATGGTTCTATCGGTTGGCTTTTTAATAATCGACGGATCATTGTAGCTCATAAAGCTCGTAGGTAGACCCATGCTCATGTAAAATTCATCCGACATATTGTACATGCGATACTCGTCGAATTCTAGCTCCACCATTTTCGATGTCACATCGACATCCGACGCATTTTTAAATGGACGTGTTGTGTCATATAGATGACCCCAGTTTTGTGCCCACATATTGCCGAACACATGTGCCGGTAGCAGTGGATCGGCCTTGTTGATTTCGCTGTACAAGTCAGACAATTGATATCGTACGTAACGATGTAGCTCATTATAAAGTGGCTCTACTTCAGACCACAGTTGATCAACCAGTTCAACTAAATTACTGTACTCGTATCGGTCTCGCCACATTGCTCCAGCGTCTATGAAACAAAATTTTAAAAAAAATGTTAAAAATTGAATAGACCATCAATTGATCAACTGATCGAACCTTCAAAACCATTCGCCTGTGCTGCCTTATTGTTGAGTGCAACATAATCTTTATATTGCTCTCGCATCAATTTTCCAGACTTCTCCCGCCACTCTTCCTGTTTATGGAAAATCTGTTAGTTAACAAACGGGGAAAAATCCTCAGCACGAGATCTACAGACCCAAAGATATTGCATCTCGTCATAAGTGCCACCGACGCCAGCTAATGATGCTAGCCTTCCTTCAATGTCCGGATCCAATGACATTCCTTGACTTTCTAAATTGCAACCAAGATTACTGTACGGGCAGATTCGAGCACTGTTATAAATTCCCGACATGTTAGTTCGTGTCCTTGTTAGAGCATTTAAATCGTCATCGCTCAAAGCGGCACTACCAATATTCTTCAGCAGCATCAGTTGTCTTCGGATATCTGCATCATTGTAGCTTTCAATTAACGCATCTTTGAAGTATTCGTCGTATTGTCTCTTCCTATAGTTTGCATACTCGATCGTTATGATACGCTAAAATGTGAAAAACGGACATTTTAGACCTTGCGTTGGGAGTGCTGGATGTTTAATACTATTTTTGGTGAAGATCGAAGGAGAGTTTTGAATCACATTTGAATTTTCGCTATTTTGTTGGCCGAATTTCATTTCATTTTATATTCAGATGCGTTAATTGCATCCAACCCAAATAACGCTGTAAACACATCGGGTCTTTGATCTGGGCCTGGACTGAGAAAAGCTGACTTAAATCAGTAAAGGTTGAAGTTCAGCCTGAACGAACCTGAAACCGTAATTTAGCATTCAAGTAAGGTCAGGTTCAAGTAAGTCAGGTCAAGTTCAAGTAAGTCAGGTCAGGTTCAAGAGGTTCGGATCAGGTTCAATTGAGTCAGGTCAGGTTCAAACAAGTCAGGTCAGATCAGGTTCAGATGACTTGACATCAAGATAATATTTTCGGGTTAGGATGAACTTGACCTGAAATCACTAGACCTCGGTCAAGTCAATTTATCAGGATCTTCAATCGCTGCATAGATTTCTCACAGCATCGGAGATTTGACAACGATTTTTTAGTAGACCAAATGACATGATACGTTTTGCAGTGGTTTCATACATACTACAAAACTTTCGAAACTCGCAAGCAAAGTTAAGTTTTAATTCTATGATTTTCACCGATTATTAATGAGTGGTTAACAAACAAAAACGTCCAAGTGATAGAGATAACCATTTATCACCTACTTATCCTAATCTACTGTTTGTACTCCACTTACGGCGGTTATTTTTTCACTAATTAACCACCAATTCCGACACTCGATTACACATTTTTTGTAGAACCTCTCTAAGTGCAGAAAGTCATAGAACATTGAAATTTATGGCTAAGTGTCTTTTGATTGACATTGTAAGTTAAATTGCCAACCGGAACGATAACGAGTTTCAAAAATAAACCATCAAATGAGTGTTAATTCCAAAATCGATTGCATTAATCGTGTGTTACTACACACCGATTGTTCCATTTACAATTTGAGATAACTTTCTGAATGGCGAATATTGTCAGTGAGACAGAAATATGATTTCGACTTATCGATTGTGATGGATTATTAGGCCGATGACATGATACAAATATGTCCTGGTTTTTGAGTAATTTACGGTTCTTTGTTTTACAAAAACAGCAACGGAAATTTTCTAAAAAGTTTCACTGAAAATTGTTCGGATGAAGTTTGGGGCAATGAAAGTAGATAAGTAGGTATGGCCAGTCCATACAAGTCGGAGCACATACGGATTTGCATGGCGCCACCTCAAACGAACTCATTTCTAGTGGAAATTTGCACTAGAAATGAGTTCGTTTGAGGTGGCGCCATGCAAATCCGTATGTGCTCCGGCTAGAACAAATTTGAACGTTTGGCCATACCTATCTATTTACCTTCATTGGTTTGGGGTACTCGAAGTGGTAACGTTCAGCGGAGTAGGTCGACCGCGGTCAAAAGAAATATTACCATAAATTTCAGGTCAGGCAATAACTGTACATATCACGTATGGCCGAGTCTTCAAAATCGGTCGGTTTATTTGAACGTATTCATGTCAAAATAATATGAAAATGAGTGCGTTTGAATCCGTTTTTAAAATCATTGTGTCCTCCGCTGTGACATTGGACCATGGACTTCGTAGTTTATATTCATTGAGGTTAAGTAATTTTATAAAAACAACGAAACCTGACCTGAACCTCGATTCATGGAAACCTCTTGGCTCAGGTTTCAGGTGACTTGAAATTTTCATGCCAGGTCAAACTTGATTGAATCAGGCTCAGGAATTTTGAGTTGAGGTAAACCTGACAAATTCGGAGTTTCATACGCAATGTTCACATTTCACAGTTTTTCATTAGTTTCACTTGTTCTCACCTGTGCCTCCTCCTTATCTACATTGCCGACATCCGTTTGTACATCCCAATTGGCACGGACTTGTTGAGTACAATACGCTCTCGTTTCATTATCATAAATTTCCAGGCGCAATTTCATTCCTTCTTCGGTTAGCTGGCCGTTAGCTAAGGATGCTAATACGACCACAAGAAGGATAAGAAACCGTATTTTCTGCAATGAGAAAAAATCAATTAGCTTTATCAGTTAAAGGTTTTTATTTGTTCGAATTTGCTGTGTTTATCATATTGATCAATATAACTACTTCAGAAAGAGATATCACATGTCTGCACGTGATATTAATTTGTCTATAATGTACGATATCCGCTTCGCTTGCATTGTACTTGATATTACTATTCGGCAGCAAAAGCACCAGTTTTACAGCAATTTGTTGGTGTGAAGAAATATAATTTGTGATGATAGGATTAACTACTTTAAAAATGTAACAGAAAACAAGAACTTATGGAGTTTGAGAAGTTGTTGGTAGAATCAGCAGGTCGACGAAAATTGTATTTTATTGACGACAAAAATGCTTTTCTGTTACTCTGTCGCACATTAGAACAGTTATCATCGAATCTATTACTTCATTTATTGTACCACGAAATTTGGTATAATAAGACGATATGTTAGCTGGAGCTGATTATTGGTTTTTATTATCATTGTCGGTAACAGATGAAATATAAGTGGACCTTTTTTCATCAGAGCTGTGACTATTGCAGGTAATACTTTCGTAAAATTGATTCTTGAAAATTCTAGAGATTCTTGAAGGAAAAAAAATCCTGAAAAAAGGCACTGTTTTGGGACAGAAAAGGCCAATAAACACTGTACACTGTAATCGTACACTGTTGTTACATAATTTGCGCTGTAACAGTTGACACTTTCAAGCCTTTCGACACTTGACACTTTCAAGCCTTTCGACATTTTCAAACTTAAAAACTCGTGCTAAGATGCTCATAAGCATTCCAACTGAAACTACTTAACATTCCTTTCATTCAAATGAGCATACCACACCAATTTATATATGCAAAAAATGCAAACACATCTTTTATTGAATAATAAGCTAAACTGAACCTTGCCTTCATTGCAAACGTGTTTGCGTACGAAATAAACAAAAAATCGTGTCGTCTAAAGTCTAGCAATAATATTACAATTTGCTTTTTTCGCTCAACAGAAACTTAATTCAATTAACTAATTCAACAGAACCGCTCCGATTGAGTACTGAACGCAGATTGATTAAAGTTTCGAGTGTTACGATATAATGTCTGAACAAGCTGGTGTACAAGTCGTAACCGGTGATAAGGAAGATATTTAACACAATTTTTTGTTGCATTTAGTAAATTGAAGTTTGATTGATGCGTTTATGTTGTTTTCTGAAACTTTCGTTTTGTTGTCGAACAGAGATATTAAAGCTTAGATGTGATTCAAACTTCACAAATGATTTATTTCAATACTTCAGAAATAGGCAATAGGTGGGTACAATAATAGCAATACAAGTGATTAGGAGGGATTAGATATTGATTGAGTAAACAGCTTCACTTATAGGTTGTATCTCATTCGACTTAGTACCTTTGAGTTTTTGTTGGTCATAAGCATCATGTCCTACCGACATGACGTCAATTATTTATAGAAGTCTTTCAACGAAGTTTGTAGAATTCCTTTATTGTGTCAATAATTGCATTTCGTTTGGTCTTCTTTCGTTGATAAATACACACACGGAATTTTGAAAACCGACACATTTTCTGTTTCTGTATTGTAATCGACCAATGGTACAAAACTTTATTTTACCTGGAAGCCAGACTAACTCCAGGGGTGGCGTTATCTAATACTAATATGCAGAACAATCACCAAAAGAAATACACAAACAGAGCATAATTACTCTTCCCTTTCCCATGGATCGCGTGAAGCGAAAGTGGAGATAAAATGCTGTTTCGACCTCCGGAACCAGTGGCGGTCAGAGGTTAGCGTGGTCTAACCATCTTCAGTCGTTTCCACTGATCCGTTACACGAGACAGCAGTACACTTTCAGTTGAACGAGTTTCGAAAGTTTACAAGAGCAAGTTCATCTTCTGATGGAAAATCGGGAAATAAAGTGGAAAACTGCTGTGAAAACACCCAAGCGCAGCAAAAAACAGAAAAATTTCATTTCTGTGTTTTACTTGAGTTTCTGAATTCTCCATATAAAAATACATGCAAAATTCACAAAAAAATCAGTAAACCGCGAAACAGAAGATGTGTCGGTTTTCAAAATTCCGCGAGTGTAGCTAAGAATAGCCGCAGAAATGTTTTTTTATTTTCAAGTATGACCGGGTATCGGTGAAGTAATTGAGTTAAGTGAGCCGCTGCTCTCTATAAAGGGTGTGCTTTGTGTTTAACCTTCGCTTAGTTCCTAGATTAAACGATTTAAACAAATGTACCATGTTTGCACAGACATAAAATCGATGAGGGCACGTGAGACTTGTTGCCATATTATCTCAACAGAGAAAATGTGAGTGATAGCAGTGAACGTATTAGAAGGGTATGGCGTATGTCATTGACCATATAATGTGCACTAAATTTGTTGCTAGACCGTCGCACGGTGGAACCTCCATTTCTGATACAAACTTCTAAAACAGCCGGTTTTGATTACACGTTAGATTTTAAATGCAATCTTCATTGTGATCAAAATTGTCGATCGAAAAAAACCTTTCATGGACAAGCAAACCACAAATGTTATATCGAATCTGTTACTTCTTTTGGCGAATACAGTGTTTAAGGAGAGCGAAAACCAGTTAAATTTAATTGGTCTCGGGGTCAGCTGTCAAATATTCATCAATGAAAAAAGAAATTGAAAGTTGAGCCCAGTTTAAATTTGTATGTGATTTTTCTCATTTTGACGTGTGACCCCGAGACCAGTTTAAACAAAGTGGTCAAAAATCGCTCTCCTTGAACACTGTATAGACGGAAATTGCTACACTCTTTTTTATATTTTACTATAAAAGACCGCAACCAGATTTTATCGCTTGTTTTGATAGTCATTTTCGATAACCAACACACTCCAATAACAGGCGTTCTTGTTCTTGTAGTGCGTTGCGATAGACGTCTTTTTTTGGACAGAGGGTACTAGTGTTGCAAATTATTGTTCAGAACCATTACTGTTCAAAATGTTCAAGTTCTATATGAGACACGTGGTATTCTTCCACGATATTCGGTTCTTGAAATGTCTTAACTTAAGTATTGTTGAGAAACGAAAAGATTTACTTGAGGTGCTGTTAAACTACAAATTTTCTGCTCCGATTAAATTTTACAGTAAAAGTCAACCAAATCTGTATCGAAATTTGTTTCAGCCGTTTTTCAAGTTGGTCCACTGATTATCTGTAACTCCACTATAAATACACAGTTGTGCCACTAACACAGGTGTGTTTGTTTGTTTGTATGAGTGGATTTCTATATATAGATTCGGTATTGATAACTTTTTATAATAAATTTGAGCAGCATCGTTGAAAGTGATATGAATTTCTCTTTCAATACCACACTTCCAGCATGAGTGATAAATGATCATAGTGGTCAGCGTTTGTATGATACACTGTCCAGTTTCAGTACTCTATTTAGAGTACCACTCACGCTTGAAGTGCGTTGTTTTCAAGCTAATCACACGGCGGGCCAAATTTTAAAACAATAAGCACGCAATGACCATATTGTGCTTTTATGACGATAACTGAGGCGGTTCTTTCTATCTGAAAAAGTCGAATTAGGGAGCAAAACAAGTTTGGGATTGTTAATAAGTGTTATAAAACAAAGTGCAACTAAAGTAGCAGAGATTCACACACGGTTTTACCACCTTATGTAGTTTGTTTACTAGAAAGAGTAATGATGAGTAATCTTCGAAACAACAAGTTTTAGCGAAAATTGAATTTTCAAAATTCCTAAATCGTTTTTGATAGCCGCTGTAAGCGTCAGAGTTTGTAGAAGCGGCAGAACTTACGGTTGACATTTGAATTTGTGGAGTGGCTGAGAGAGATGATCTACCGTGTAATAATTATTGGTCTCGGTCACCTAGTCGTGAGGCAATAGCTGCTGAAAGTGAAAATTTCGCCATCTTATAGGGCAATGCAAAATGTCGTTAGAGTTTTATGTTGATCCGTATTCAGCTATGAAAGCATGTGTGGCGCCACTAGAGAAACGGTTGAATGAACTAAGTTGAAGGGTGACTTGCCCGGAAAACGGAAATTAATTTTTTTCAATAAACAAATACAATTTGTGTTGAATCTGGGATGCTCACAAATTACCCGACACTAATTTTCGAAATTTATTCTCCTCCTTCCTCACATTACAAACAACGAACCCTTCTTCCTATGGGACTGCGAACTGTTTGGGTTATTTGGCGGACATTCCAACGACAATCTAATTTGTGATCCTGCACTGAGCGAAATTTCCTTCGTGCTATGCGTATATCATTCGTGCCCCCTGTTAAAAGTGTGGTAAGGTAGTTATACAGCCGGCTCGAATATAATACGTGCGAGAAGTATTTCTCTTCCACAAAGATTTAAAAATATGAATTTTATTGAATTCATCTACGGTAGACACCATATTAGCAGCTTATAGTAGTTATTATGTATTTTAGCAGCTATTGGTAACAAATATCTCAAATTAAAACTTGACTTCTTTGGGAATTGAACCGAGGACCTCTGGATCATGAGCCAACGATCTTTCTAATGTTGCAGTACAGTAGTGTTGGTTGACATTTCTTATTGTTGAAGCGTACTTTAAAAGCCATATACGTGTGTGGCGTATAAGTTAGGCATAGAACGTTATAAAGTATCGCACATAAATAATTACATGTCGTTATTTAACATAATTGAATTTAAGTCAACTTGATAGCAAGATAGTTAGATTATCAAAATGCTTATAATCAATTTCAGATAATTCCAACTTAAACAACTTTCTGATATGATTACGAAATAAAACTACTTCACAAAAAATGAAATTATTTTGTCTAGATTTCTCTAATTTACTAAAAAACAATTTTGTAGTTGATCTTCTTCGTGTTAAGAAACATAAATAAATCTGATCCAAATTCAATGTTTAAGACCAACATCCACTATATACGTTAAACATACGTTATATGCGTTTAATTTCCGTCCCACCCGTAAGTTATCCACATTCCACGTACATCACTACAATACGTAGCACATGAATGTTCAAATCTGACAATCGAAATACGTAACTACGTTGTCAACGTGTCCCACGTATAGAAAACATTGTCCATGTATCATATATGTCAATGATGTATATCATACCGTTTCGACGAATTTTACACACACGCGGAGTATTGTCTGAAGTTTCTTTTTCTGGGTGACTCAAAATGCTCGTAACTTACCGAGTAAATGAATATGAAACGAAAGCGATCCTCAGGGATTTCGTGTAAATCATGATTGAAAAACCATGACTTATGGACTCAAATAAGTTTATTTCCAGTTCATTCATTACACATCCATATATCCAACATTCACAACGACTGTTCATTCATCGTCTTCTCTTTTCCGCTTATTTGTAACCTCTTCCATCAGCACATCATCGGACTCAACCTTAACATCTGGTCGCACCTTAGCCGGCACAGTTTTCGTCGTAGTGCTAAACTTGAAGACTGGTTTCGGTATCGTTACCGTTTGTGATTTTGATGCATTAACCGCCGGACGTTTAATGGTTGACGTTGGCGTTGATTTGATCTGTGTTTTGATGGTCGATCGATTTTCGATTGCCGATTTGGTCATTTTCTTGTTTTGAGCCGCTCGTAGCTTGTAATTGGCAGCTACCAAACAATATCGGTCCGGCGGTAATCGAAGACCACAATGTGGTTTGATTAGTGGCAATGGTGCAATGTTCCGACCTCGAGCCAATTCGAGCAGTACCTAATACAGATCAGAGTTAACATATTTCTCTGGTCTACCATCGTTCGGTCATATCACTTACATCTCTCGGCGGTGGTGCAGTGAATGCCTTGTCTAACACCATTTGCGAAGCCAATTTAACATCGTCCAGATCGATGACTTTCTTCTTGGCATGATTTGTATACACTTTGGCATCGTCCAAAATACAGGTGACGTATCCTAAACACACAGGGAAAACAAACAATATGTTACCATTGAACGGAGGAGGTTATGCACCGATTACGTACGATAGGTAAACTCTAGCAGTTGATTTATTACGCGCGGTTCATAATCGGTAATTCCCAGTTCCTTCAGAATGGACATTATGACCTGGGCATCTTTCGGTATATGTTTATTTGGGTTTGATTGCTTGGATCGGTCTCTTTCTGACGCCATTTCACCAAATCAAAAAAATGAAAACAACAAAAGTCGCTGACAGTTTAATAGTCAAGGTGGCGTTCACTTTACATAAAATTTAATGACATTCGAATAATGCTCGTTATACGGAAATATTTCGTTAAGTGTACGTAAAGGACGTAAGGGCAAAAGAAATTGAAATGGTATCTATGAGAACTAAAAGAGTGATATGACTGAAAAGACTTTGGTACATCTTCTGTGCTATAGAACCTCTTTGAGATGATATAGGTCCGACAAATTGCATTTCACTTTACGTATGTTACGTATACTTTGTGATCTGTGTGATGCAAGTTTTTTCCATGTCGTAACCACGTAACCACAACTGAACGTGCTTTCCACAGTCATATGATTTGAATTTCGTTCAATTGATAAAACTTTACTCAGTCCATTTTCAGTCTTGGCTGAGTTACTGAACGTACAAGTCCTCGTATTTTTTGTGTGTTTAACTTTATCGTTTTTTTCCTTTTAAGTTCTTTTACATACTAGGAATGACGAACCAGAGTCAGGGTATTCAACAGCTATTGGCTGCTGAAAAGGTTGCAGCGGATAAAGTTGGAGAGGCCAGAAAGCGTAAGTTACAATCAAAAAACGGTTTTTGTGTGGAGTGGAAAAAACATTGATTTTCATGTTAATCATTCGGTAATAAGTCATGTGATTCGATTTTGTTCTCATGATCAAAGTGTTGTGATTTTTTTCCGATGTTTGAATGAATCAAATTGGGAACACGTATAATGTTCAGTTGGTTGCTTTCATCGATTTTAAAGGACCACAATTATTTGATATTACGTAAAGGACAGGCCCAATATCTTGCATTGCCAGAAATGATTTAGATAAAAAAGCACTTCGGTTTTTGATGTTCGTTTTTCTTCACACATGATAAGAAGAAATCACAAGGTACTCCGTAAAGTAGAAGAAAATAATTTTCTAATATGGACAGTGATTCTTTCCTTGAATTGTTTATTTAATATAAATCCAATTCATTTTAATTGAAATTGAAAACAAAATATTTTTGACTTGAAGGTCCCTTGGTCTTACATACCAGAATTCTAGATATTTATAAGACAAGAAGCCTAGTCTTAAAAGAAAGTTGGAGAACCGCTGACTATCTCTGAGATTTTTAAAAAGTAACCAAGAAAATGGAGGATTGTTAGACACGAATTGGGTATTCAGGTCTTCGTGTAACTAGGAAAAGGAAATTAGGAAAAGGGATCATCTGAGGAAGTGGTAAAGAACAACTGAATACATTGGTAAGAACGTTTTCACGTTTTTCCCCATTTTCTGCCCTCATCTCAACCTGTTGTGCTCGACAGGTTCATCTCATTTAAAAAGTGAATATCCTTTGACGATCTCTTACTGGAAATGTCCAGCTACAGACGAGACATTTCTTTTTAAATCGGCTTGAGCCTCGGGTTAAAATCTCACCTGTCCTAGGAAACTTGTGTCCAGGTAATCTACTTTATCTGCGACAGCGCTGTTTTTTGCATGTGGCGCCACATCTAACTATTGTAGATTAACTGGTAACAAAGGTACCAACGGCAGGTGAGATTTTCAACACTTTTTTGTTGTTTTTTTAACGGTAAATTAGGTACGAATGGCCAACAACATCTACAACTAGTCAGAGAACTGGACAAGTTTGACGAAGACATCAAAAGTGCAAGTCGAACTTTATGTCGATTTCCGTGCATCCCTTTTTAGTTTTGTAATTTTAAGTCCCTTTCTTATCGAAACAATTCGCTGGTCAAATTTTCGCTTCTTTTTGAGAATTATCTGAAGTTCGTGGAGCCTTTGTTCATTCAAAACATTACCATGCGTTCGCGCCGCATTAAAATCATGAATTTTCTGCATTTAGGTAAAACTCGCCGACTCAAGCAAGCCAAGGATGAAGCCACCGAAGAAATCGAGAAATATCGTCAGGAACGTGAACGACAATTCAAGGACTTTGAAATCCAGGTTCGTTAGATGCAATCGAAAATTGCGAAAAATTGATTGTAAAATCGACCGTTTGTTTCACTTACAGCATGTAGGCTCACGAGAAGGTGTTGCCAACCGTATCGACAAAGATGCTAAACTAAAATTGGAAGAAATGACCCGTGCCTTAGCGTCGAACAAGGAGGCTGTTATTAAGGATGTACTTAGATTGGTGTACGATATTGAGCCAAAATTGCACAAAAATTACCGTCAATAGGACCGAAACCAATTTACAAGATTGTGTTTCCGGTTTGTTGGCTTATTCGTTTTCGGTCTGTGTAAATAATTAATGAAACGTAAAGCTTAAATTATGCGGGCTATTAACTAAAAAAATTAATGGAAAAGTATTAACGCATCTGCGCAATATATTTACAAAAAAAGAAAAGGTTTTGTTGAATCATTCCATAGTCAATTAAACAATCCGAACAAAAAGTTCTTTTTTTATCGTTTTTTATTGATTTTCTTCTTCGGAAATCACATCAACAGTCCTTACCATCCTAATTAAATAGTACAATGACTCGTATCGACATACTCATAAGTCTGCCTTCGTATTTAAAGCCGAATAACCAACTGGAATTTCCTTCAATTCCGTTTTCAAACACAAAACCTCACCGAGAGCACACATAATTGTTGCACACACACAATTCAGCAACCACCACGAAAATGTCCATGGAAATGATGAATTGAACCACCAGCATACGAATAAGTGGAATATGTGGAACGTACAACTGAAAAATGTGAAATCCGAAAGTTACCGACGACAATTCGATGAAATGATTCAGGAAGCTTACCAAAAGTCCAGACATAGTTTTGTGCGACGGACAATGAACCAGAGAGCTAGCGCCCCGATCATCGAATTCAAAACGAAAGCTAAAATTACTAAGCGCCCACCGACATCAGTCACGTGTATTTCCTGTGAGCGAAAAAAAAGTGGTCAGTTAAATTGATGCTTGTCGTCAAATCTGTAGAGTAGGATCAGTAGACGTTTTTAGAAATGAAATGAACTCAGGCAGAGAAGGAACTTGCAAAAATATAAATTTGAGGAAACGAGTTGCAAGTGAAACACTGACTTGTATTGAATGTATGGTCAGAAAACGAGTAAGGTCCTTTGCGCAGACAAATTCAATTTAAATCGGTTAACCGGTTAAGACGGTATTTGGTGCTGTGGAAGTCCTACAACACAACCTAAGCTTCTGATTTGAGAACAGGGGCGCCGACTTCTAGGTGGCGTTGGGTGCTCAAGCACCCGACACCAAGATTCGTTGGGTGCGTAGCACCCAACAGATATTTGATATTTTTCTTAATTAAATAAACTAACATTATTGCCACTGTTTCTGAATTGAAACAAAAAAAGCCTTCAGACATTTTTCGAACCTTCACAAGCAATAATAATAACGTTTCTGTGTGAGTTGTCTGGAATTGTAGTTTTTGTATTAGTTTTGTCTTAGCTTGGTGTTCCACTTCAGCACTTTCCTAATGTAGAACCGAGAAGAAACGTGCAGAAATAGTCATCTATATTACAGACGATATGTTTAAAAATAAAATCATACGAGGAATATGACAAAGGCTATGAAGAATACTTTTGTAGAAATAGTCATTTTCATGCTTCGGGGCCGAAAATGAGGGCAATTTTTCGAATTTTCTCGGGTTTCCGGCCCTCTGCATGAAAACTCACATGTGCACCTGTTTGGGACGGTTGATTTAAGGCACTTTCGCTTGTAGACCTCACTTCGTTCGGCCTACAATCCGCGAAATTGCCTAAAATCAATCGTCCAAAACAGGTACACAAATGACTATTACGTCACAAGGACAAAGGTCCGAAAGTACTTTTCCATGTGACGTATTGAGTTTTTCATGCTTGCTATGGGAACCGAAAGTAGAAAAATGTTTACTTTCGCCCCTCAAAATTGACATTTTTACTTTCGGTTCCCATAGCAAGCATGAAAAAGAAATAGTATGTCAGGACTTTTGGTCAGGGCGAGGGCGACCTGGATTGGGTACGAGTACGACTTGTAAGTATAAGCTGAAACCTGAAATGTTAACTTTTTGACTTGTTGTCAAAATGGAAGTCAACCTGAAACTACTTTCGAGCCAACCTGATTTTTTCAGGCCAGTTTCATTTTCTTTAACCGGAAGCCACCCTGTCAAGATCAGGTAAATGAGATTCCGATTCAAGTTTTACTTTACCTGAACCACTCCGACCATTAGACGACAGTTGCATAAAAAATGGAAAACATGCATTCGAGCAATTTTTCTCTAATGTCGATATACATGTCCAGAATAGAGATGAAAAACCGGAAATTTCAACTCAAATTTTCCACCAAAATATTATATAAAATGAAGTTAGATTGTCAAAAGAAGGCTTGAACAAAAGTAAGTGAATGTAGTTATTCCGTAATATTTTCATGAAGAAGTATGTTCTACAAGTACGACTTAGACATTATTGACTCAATCTGGATTGCAATACGATCACTTCATTTTAGTTTTTTGGCGAACCCTATCTATTTGGACGAATATAGCCTTATTTTATGACGTTCTGCTGGAAAACTAGAGTTTTTGGTTCGGTTTAGACAGGCAATTTCTTAAAGGAAAACCTCTGTACGCACTCATGCGCCCTTTTGTTATAGTTTGTTCTTAGCTTTAGATTTCTCGACTATATTATTACTACGATGGGAGAATACATATTTCTCTGTTAGATTTACAAATCACTGAGAACCAGGTCTTGCACTTTCTCTTGATATTAAATTAAGTTGCTAGATTCGCTATCGTGAAAATCACTGTACAGAGATCTCGCACCCAACAACCAAAACACAAGTCGGCGCCCCTGTTTGAGAATCAATCATTTGTTACCTAGTGATCTCTTCAGGAGTCGAGACTCCTAACTCTTTCGAAGTTAGTTGAGTTTCATGCAATATCCATAGATGCATTTCAGCTCTGTTGTCATTAACACGACGGCAAGCCTTCAATGAAATAGTCTTTGGACCTGGAACCGTGTCCATGTCCAACAAATCATTCATGCCTCTACAAATAAGCTATCAATCGGCATCAGGCTTGTTGAAGAACTGTTTGTAACTAGTGTTGAAAGTATGAGAATGAACGTTGGGCTCTTCGTGACCGAACCGCTTTGCTGTACAACACGGGCTTAAATCAATGTGAACAAGAACTATTTCAAAGGTCTCGGTTATACCTGAATCTGTTCTGCCCGGACCCTTTACTAATTTTCAATTTTGAGTTGACTTGTAGTGACCTGAAACCTGTCACTAATTTAGCAGTCTTGTAGAATCAGGTCAAGTTCCAGGTTACCTGACAAAATTTTATGAAAACTGACACCAACGCACTGCTCCTAGCATGAACACTACTTTGACAAATGTAATCGTAGCTCTTTCGAATTGACTTCGTCACACTAGCGCTACGCAGATGTTTTTTGTATTTATAATCGAATTTAAACTGAAATAAATAAATGAAATGAAATGAAATGAAACAAATGTCCGATTTGGAGGCTTTTGTGATGATTTTATCATACAACGTAACAAGTCATCTATCTTTACGAACGAAACGCAGTGCCTACTGTGCTTTCATCAGCCTCCAAATATTTCTTATGTTCATGCTAGGAGCAGTGCGCTGCTGACACCTGACCATGTTAATCGAAAATCAGCTTGAATTAGGAAATGATCACAAATCACTTACATGATACTGGAACAGATGATCCAACGTGTGATTAGCTCCAGCAATTTCATCCATAAAAAACATCAACAGACCCAAACTGACATACAGCAAACATTGCATGGCAATAATTTGTGATATCAATATGATCGGATCCCATTGGGTATTCCGGAATCCCGACTTCATGTTTATTTACGTTGTTCTTCCGTTTGCAGTACGTAGATCAAGTCACATATTTAACACAAAATTGGAATTTCTTTCGTCACCCCTTACTCCACACACCAATTTTCAGTTTTTGTAAACAAAATAATTCAATTGACTGTTAGAAATGGGTATGACATTTGGACCTGACTTGGGGTTGCATATGGTCAATCAACCGAATAAAAATTCTAATTTTTTCATCCAGTTCGTCGAACAATTTTACATTTTGTCGACTAAATTAATCCTTCTGTCTAACGTAATCCTACGCCGTAGGATACAAGCATCAGCAACTACGACATACAATTGAGAAAACAATTATTTTTGAATCGTTTGAACGAACATCCGAGAACAGACTAGCCAACCTTACGACGACGTTTCTTTTTGTTTAAAGAAAGAAGCAAAACTGCGTAGATCAAAAAATAGTCCTGTTGTCATTTAAAACGTCATTGGAACAGAGAACAAAACCAAAATATTTTTCTACTGTTTCACCATCAGCAGCTGAGATTTCAAACAAACCAAAAATGTCCAGTTCAGACAGTGAAGCTTTTGAAAGTGCAGACGAAGATGTGATAGAAACCAAGACCACAACAGTCAAGAAAGTCGAGAAACTGTTGAATGTCGACGATGTCAAAGAATCTGAAAAACATCGCGCTAAGCAAACAGAACCAGAACCTCTCCTCAAGGAATCTTCGAAAATTGTACCCGATACTGTGATTAGCGCAAGCATAGGAAATCAGAGATTGGATGAAGTGAAAATAAATAAATTGACTGCATCTGAGCCAACTGTCAGTGATAGTGAAACAGAAAACTTGGTACTGACGAGTAGTACGAAAGAGCCTATTCCCGTTGCGCAAATAGAAAGAAAAGCATCCAAGCAAAGCTTGACCTCCAGTTGTGAATTAGTCGAAATGGATAGCATAACGAAGTCCACTACGACTGACACGACTGACACTAAAGCTGAAGATGACTGGGACTTCGAAAAATGGGATGAGATGGATAATGAAATCGACGAGATAGTAGCAAAGTTAACGAACAGTGACAACAATCAGACATTACCAACGATACCAACCAAAACAGAAGAACAAGCGGAAAAGCTATCGGATGAAGATGGCTGGCAAATAGATGATTGGGACGATGACGTCACACCAACTGTTGAGCCCACCAAAGATGTGAAAACATCGAATGAAGGAGGTTTTTCCAATGTTCTAGACAAACTTTCTTCTCCCAAACCAGCCGAACCGAGTAATAATTGGGGATGGACGCCGTGGGGTGGAATGGTGCAATTGCTGTCGACAGCGACATCTCACGTTTCGCAAGTCATTGAATCTGGCATGGGAGTACCGGATCCCGAAGAGATTGCTCGTATGCAGCACGAAGAGAATGTAAAGAACCGAGAGAACCCCGAGCAGGTTGTTGCGTCGGATACTCGTAAGGATGACAAATCAATGCTGCTGGGCAACCTAATGTCTGGAGTAAGTCAAATCGGTAATAGGGTCATAAGTGGTGGTTTGGATTCGCTTGAGAGCATTGGCAAGAAAACGATGACCATTCTGCAAGAAAATGATCCTGGCCTGTTGAATAAACGCAAAATGCTTGGAATGATGGACAAAGACACACCCGTTTTGAGTCAGATTTTGCGTGAAGCGAAAGAAAAAACCGAAGAAGCCGAGCAAAATCTAAAGGAAATCCAGAAGCAGCGTTATAAGAAGCAGCTTCATTTCGAGACGTTGTTCGACGACTATCACGGATTGGTGCATTTGGAGGCACTGGAGATGTTGTCTCAACAATCTGCCCTTAAATTAAAAGCCCTTATGGCTCCGCTAACTGGTTTGGCATTATCGGAACTCGAAGAAACTCTAAATGAAGTCAAAGAATTGTGTGAACTTCCCGAAATGGACAATGAAGAGTCGGATGGACTGCATACGACAGAAGAACTTTCCGATAAATTTAAAACTTCCGTAGAAGATCTGGATGTCACGGTAGATTTCAAGGAGATCATTCAGTAAGTTGAAGAGTTGTGATAACAGTGAGAATCGTTGTGCTAACCTTAATTCGATCTTAGATGCTGGTCCGATAACATTTCATGGCTGGATAGTGAAACGACTAAATCGCATCAAGAAATTTATGAAAAGGCTCTACGCTGTCTCGCCCAAACAAGCGCTATTTGTATCAATAAAATGCACAAATTAGCTGAACTACTTCTCATCAAGGAACATCATAGTACAGCGGATGAAGCTGACAGTTTAGTTCAGTAAGTAATGCTCATTACCATTTCAATAATGGACCCGCAAACGTCGACATTCCATTAACTTTTGTTGTTTCCATTTCTGCGCAGAATCACGAGCGTTATGTGCTGGCACTTGAGCGGCATTTCAGCCAGATTCGGGAACAGTTTGAGTCAAATGGAAAATAAGGATGAGGTCAATTCGTTAATCACAAGCATCTTTCTGGAAGGTTCGAACAGTACGTCTTACGTTCAAAATGCTTTCCAATTATTTATTCCAATACTTCAAATGGGTGCCGCCTAACGAGGGGCAGCAATGAATTAGCCAATTTGAATCGTATCGAGTGGATGGATGGGTGTCATTTTAGGATAAATTTTTCTTTTTGAAATTTTTTTTGTTAAATAATTTTTACCGTACCGTTGACCGTTAATATTAACCGCAAGAAATAAAAATTCGAATCGTTCGACAAAATAAAACATTTTTTTTTGAAGTCCTTCAAAAGTGTATTCCTTCCGTATTGAACGCACACAGTAAATTCATAAAATCATCGATGTCCATTGATCTTGCACGCGTTCCACTCATATTCGTGTCGTTCAAAATCTTTTCCACTTTGTCTTTCATATTGAATTCGGCCGGCATTTCCTGAAAATGAGAAGACAATCGTTCAATTACCGTCTTCAACGTCCTAACTACTAAATGTAACCAAATTTCCACCTTCATCAAAACCCTAAATTAACGTAAACTGAGGATTCTGATACGTAAGTGACACTAGCTCTGTAAACTTTGGGGGATCACATAGATCACATAGATCGCCATTACATCAGGTATGCGGGAAGACACCTTTTCCTCACAAGGAAATTACTGAATTTTTAGTTCGGAAAGTGTGACCCCTCCGACCCGTCTCATAATCTGCTTGACATATCCATAGTTTACAGTCTTGGGTGACATATTACTGTCTAGCCTGACTTGACTTGAAGTAAATTTTAATTAGAAATTTAAATTGAAAATGGAAAAAATTTACATCAAGAGTCAGGTAGCCTGAAAATCCGCTATGTCAGGCTTCCTGACTCAGGTCGGGTTATTTTTAGACCCGTACGAAGTACTGGGGTCTTATAGGTTTACGCATACGTTTGTAACACGTCGAATTGGACTCCCTGAGTAAGGGGAAACCTATTGTGGTTGTCCAGAGATGCCAAATCAGCAAGAAAAAAAATGTCCGTCTGTCCGTCTGTCTGTCTGCACGATAACTTGAGTAAAACGCATCCGATTTTGAAAATTCTTTTTTTTCCCCGTTTGGTAATGTCAAAAGACAGGCTAAGTTCGAAGATGACTGATTTTGGATCGACCCATCCTGAGCTGGGGCCCAATAAGTGCTTTACGGTTTTTCGAAGATATCTCCGGATATTCAAACGTTAAACTTGTAAGTGATACGTCAAATAAAAGGTATTTACAATACCGATCGACAAAAAAAAAGTTTATGGAAATCGGATGACCGACTCGTGAGTTAGACCCCTTGGTGTGGAACAGGCACAGGGCGGCAAGCAGTTTTTGCTTGTAGGTCGGACAAATTTGAACATATTTCGTTCGTTTTAGCTTTATTAGATAGGTATTGACCGTACCAATCAGGGAAAAATTTTTTTATGAAATTATGTTCTCCGGAGCGTGAGCTAGGTCTCTTGGAGTGAGCTCTTATCTGGCTACTCGGAAGTACAGTGAACGTGGTGTATTTTGACAATATCTCGAGTAAATTTTGACCGAATTTCATGAATTTTTTTTTGTTTGAAAGGTATTAACGAATGTAAAGCGTCGGTACTATTTCCGGTCTCCTAACAAAATGGCTGCCGGCGGCCATATTGAATTTTAGTAAAATAGAAATATCTTGGGAAAAATGATACTTAGAGAGTTTCTGTTAACATGGAAATAATTTGTTATGTGTGTGGGGTTTCAGAGATTCCATATACGGACATCTATATATACCTATATACAGCTATATTGAGCTATATACAGGCATATAGAGCTATATAATAGCATATATTCCTCTGTGAAATGTTTATTTACAGTGAAATATAGGTAAATATAGCGGTATATAGCTGTTTAAATAGGAATTTATGAAATTTGTCTTCGTACGGGGCTGTCTATATTGCCTCCGGCAATTTAGTTGTATATGATAACAAGACAAAGAGTGGATAATGTAAGTGATTTTAAAGGGAGAATAGTTTTTCAGCAGAGGAGAAAATGAAGTAAGAGAAATGAAGAGTTTCACATTAAAGGCTTTTGATACGAATAGGTGTTTCGTACGGGTCGGCGTTAGCTATGTTTTTCAGGTCAAATCCGATTTCAGGTTAACTTAAGTCAGGTTAAAATTGAACCAATCAGGTTTCGGTCAATTCAGCTTCAGATAACCTGGAAACCTAATTCTGACTGAAATAGACTGAATTTTGTAAAAGTCGTTATTTCCGAAGTGTCGTCATGTCTGTCTGGTATTTAATTTCGTCACAGCGGAAAATTAGGCAAAGCTGGGAACTACAAACAGCAAGTAAAAAATAGAATGTCTGAAGACACCAATGCTGAGCTGATTGCTCAGAGATTATGCACGGTAGGCTACCGTAGCTGATCAAAAAAAAAAGTTGAATAAAACCTCAAAGACTTACAATGTTGTGCAGCGAACAGTGCAGCTTGTAATTCTTTTCCAGCGTTTCCAGCACCGATGTCTGCTTGAATGAAGCGGCCAGCGTTTTGTTTTTCCGCAAAAATGCTATTCTCGTCAATCCGTCCCACTCGGAAAAATTGATGGGCGGTGGAGGATTTCGCGGCTCAATGCGCACCACACTGGATTCGACTTTCGGCGGTGGTCGGAAATTGTTCTTTCCGACTTTCATCAACAGATCGACTCTTGCCAGCAATTGTGTGTTGATGCTAAGGCGACAGTACAGTTTGTCGCCGGGCTTTGCCACCAATCGCTGGGCAAATTCGCGTTGGAACATCAGAACGGCACATCGGAAGAATGGACGATGCAGCAACAGTTTGAATACCAATGGGGAACTGATTTGGTACGGAACGTTGGCTATGCAAATGTCGAAAAATGGTAGCTCTGTTTTGAGTGCGTCGCCGACGAGAATTTGCAATTTCGACTGGAGTGGTGTCCCTTGGCAACGTTTTTGCAGTTCGGCAACGAGACGAGCATCGATTTCGCAGGCTATCACCTTTTTTGCCTTTTCGAGAATCTTGACTGTCATGTTACCAGTACCGGGACCTATTTCGAGGACAACATCTGTAGGCCGAAGAGCTGATTTTTCAATCATACTGGTAATTACGAGTGGATTCTTCAGGATATGTTGACCAAAGTCCTTGTTGAAGACGATGCCTACAAGTAAACAATGACAAAATGTAAACATTCTGGCAAAAGTAGCGAATCTGATGCTGTAATAGTTACCCTGCTTTTGCACTTCATTGTGGATGCGATGTTGCTTTTCTGATTTTACTTTCGGCATTGCAAAAATTTTAATTCTTTTTGATATTTTTTATTGTTATCAACTAGTTGGGGAGGTTATATTTTGACATTTACTAATTCACGTGTGTCAAAGCCATATTTAATCCGATGCCATGTTGACATAAAATGTCTGAAGTGGAGCTAATTAAAATAACAAAGCCAAAACCGGCGCCAATTTCAAATTATTGCTTTTTGAATTTGCAATTCACGTAAATGCTTACGGCTGTACAAAAATTTAATGAGAGGACAGAGTTCACGCCTAGAGTGTTTAATTTTAAAGGTTGTGGTGGCCATAATAATTTCGTGTCGGTCATCTTAAATATCATTTGTAAACAAACAGAATGTCAAAACAATGACAGTCATCATACAATTGCTAAATCAAACTGGTGTGCATACGTTATTTTGCACCAGCTGGTCCCATTTGGAATTGTATGTGACCAGCTGGTGCAAAATAACGTATGCACACCAGTTCGTTTTAGCGATTGTACAACACGTCAAAGTTTTTTGTTAAAGGCAAATTACTAGGCCCCAGCTTTCGGGTCAGATCGTTTGGCTGGCTCACACCTCAGCAGATATTAGAAAATAATAAAAAACATAGCTAACGCCGACCCGTACGAAACACCTATTCGTGTCAAAAGCCTTTAAAATCACTTACATTATCCACTCTTTGCCTTGTTATCATATACAAATAAATTGCCGGAGGCAATATAGACAGCCCCGTACGAAGACAAATTTCATAAATTCCTATTTAAACAGCTATATACCGCTTTATTTACCTATATTTCACTATAAATAAACATTTCACAGAGGAATATATGCTATTATATAGCTCTATATGCCTGTATATAGCTCAATATAGCTGTATATAGGTATATATAGATGTCCATATATGGAATCCCTGAAACTCCTCACACTTAACACATTATTTCCATGTTAACAGAAACTCTCTAAGCATCATTTTTCCCACTTTATATCACTTTTAATAAAATCCAATATGGCCGCCGGCAGCCATTTTGTTAGGAGTCCGGAATTAGTACCGACGCTTTACATTCGTTAATACCTTTCAAACAAAAAAAAATTCATGAAATTCGGTCAAAATTTACTCGAGATATTGTCAAAATACACCACGTTCACTGTACTTCCGAGTAGCCAGATAAGAGCTCACTCCAAGAAACCTAGCTCACGCTCCGGTGAACATAATTTCATAAAATTTTTTTCCCTGATTGGTACGGTCAATACCTGTCTGTCTGTCTGCACGATAACTTGAGTACAACGCATCCGATTTTGAAATTTTTTTTTTCCCGTTTGGTAATGTCAAAAGACAGGCTAAGTTCGAAGATGAGTGATTTTGGATCGACCCCTCCCGAGCTGTGGCCCAATAAGTGCTTTACGGTTTTTCGAAGATATCTCCGGACATTCAAACGTTAAACTTTTAAGTGATACGTCAAATAAAAGGTATTTACAATACCGATCGACAAAAAAAAAGTTTATGGAAATCGGATGTCCGACTCGTGAGTTAGACCCATTGTTGTGAAACAGGCACGGGGCGGGAAGCAGTTTTTGCTTGTAGGTCGGCCAAATTTGAACATATTTCGTCTGTTTTCACTTTATTAGATAGGTATTGACCGTACCAATCAGGGAAAAAAAAGTTCATGAAATTATGTTCTCCGGAGCGTGAGCTAGGTCTCTTGAAGTGAGCTCTTATCTGGCTACTCGGAAGTACAGTGAACGTGGTGTATTTTGAGAATATCTCGAGTAAATTTTGACCGAATTTCATGACTTTTTTTTTGTTTGAAAGGTATTAACGAATGTAAAGCGTCGGTACTATTTCCGGTCTCCTAACAAAATGGCTGCCGGCGGCCATATTGGATTTTAGTAAAAACGATATAAAGTGGGAAAATTTGTACTTAGATAGTTTCTGTTAACATGGAAATAATTAGTTATGTGTGTGGGGTTTCAGGGATTCCATATATGGACATCTATATATACCTATAAACAGCTATATTGAGCTATATACAGGCATATAGAGCTATATAATAGCATATATTTATCTGTGAAATGTTTATTTATAGTGAAATATAGTTAAATATAGCGGTACATAGCTGTTTAAATAGGAATTTTTGAAATTTGACTTCGTACGGGGCTGTCTACATTGCCTCCGGCAATTTAGTTGTATATGATAACAAGGCAAAGAGTGGATAATGTAACTGATTTTAAAGGGAGAATAGTTTTTCAGCAGAGAAGAAAATGAAGTAAGAGAAATGAAGAGTTTCACATTAAAGGCTCTTGATACGAATAGGTGTTTCGTACGGGTCGGCGTTAGCTATGTTTTTTTCGCGGATTTGGTATCTCGAGACAACCACAATAGGTTTCCCCTTACTCAGGGAGTCCAATTCGACGTGTTACAAACGTATGCGTAAACCTATAAGACCCCAGTACTTCGTACGGGTCTAAAAATCTTAATAATAGCATTGCTTTTCTATTTCCGTTTATATGTTGTGGTAATTGCTATCTTCATTCTCCCAAAAATCAGTGATAGCGAGCCGATATTTTGAGCTCCAAAAATGCAATCATTTGTCAACAAATCGATATTTCGATTCGTCCATAAAAATATTTTTTCCTATGAGGGTTATGAAGTGCCAGTAGTTAATGCTTAGTTTCCTCTTACCAAAAAAGTACTCAGTGTGAGAGAAAAAATTGATTTTTTTCCAATTTTTGCTTTGTTTATTTGACATCTTGCTCTCTCATATCTCTCTCACGGAGTACGTTTTGTTGAGTACTTAACACGTAGGGGATAATGCTCGAGCAGGCACTTTAGGCACGCCGGAAAGTGCTAAGGGAGTCGAGGAATACCTCCAAATGAATTTCTAAAAATCAAAAGTCAAATTTTTGATTTTTAGAAATTTATTTGCAGGTATTTCTCGACTCCCTTAGCACTTTCCGGCGTGCCTAAAGTTGACAAGTCGCAATAACTGGCAACGTGTTAAGTCTGGTTGTCACCGTAAGAAAAAATGTAAAATGTTCGCCGTAAGAGAGCGCCGTGAAGGAATTATATTGGTTGAAATGCGTCTCTCTCGGTTTTCAACCAATAAAAATCCTTGATGGAGCTCTCTTACGACGGAATTTTCTAAGTGGAACACACGCCTTAGGAATATTGTTCAAATCGACGCTCTATAGGATCATCAGTCCGTTACTGCAATGAAAGTAGATAAATCTATTTACTTTCATTGCGTTACTGTCCGTACTTTGTTGAAAATTACTCAAGTAAATCGAACTGTAAATTAATCGACTGGAGAAACATTTGCATGTATTTAAGGTTTTTGGTCATACATGCATTTTCAATCATAGTGAACATTTTGCGGCAAACTTTTTCGAATGATTTTCAGCTGTAAGGCCCTGACTTAGGCTGGATTCACACTCAAGAAAATTCATCCATTTCCAAAACAATGTTCATGTTTACGTACGCCTCGCCTCTATTCTACTGTTTGACACAACTGTCAAGTAAACAAAGAGCTAAACGGAGAGCTAAACAGAGGCAAAACGGATGAATTTTTTTTAATGTGAATTCAGCCTCACAGTCAAGTGAACTATTATATGATTGACTATTTTACGTAATAATTATTTATACAACAAGTTGCGAAATAGGTTTGTGTTCGTCACTAGATGTGATCACATCGTGTGGCGAAAAACCCCCATTTCTGCAACCAGCTGCAAAAAGCGAACTTTTGAATTGCAAACCTAGCACCAATTTTGTAAAAAAAAAAATTCGTAAATTTTTTAGTTCCTTTAATCATAGAAATCCGGCTTTTGAATCGTTCTGTAATAATTTTGGTGAGTTTGCTTTTGGTTAGTTGGTCAATCGGTGCAATCAATTCGGTTGGGTTGTTTCGAAATTCATAAAACGGTGTCTAATGTTTCAGCATGTGTATACTTGGCTGCTTATTTTCGTGTCGTTACTTTTGGTTACTAGTGACGAAAAGTAAAGCCACCAGTGGAAAAAGCCCCTTTATACATCACCCAAATGAGGCAAGTGAGACTTTACGCAGCGCCGTTAAAGAAATCACATTGTTTTATTGGCTTGCTTATTCTCTTTTGCTACGGCAGAGTAAAATATTTGACATTTGTCAAAATAAGGTGGTATTGTGACTGCGTCAAAACGAAGTTTGGTTGCTAGAGAGGGTATTGATGATACCAACTAGCGTATAGTGTTGAAATGAATTTGACTTCATTCTTGAAGAGATATGTGCATGGTCATATAGTGGCAAAGTTGTGGATGAATTCGATTTTTCGTAAGTAATTTGAACACACACAAAATCAACCCACTGTCTCATTTCTGCCACAGCTCCAAGTTTTCTGTTTTTCAATATCAAAACATTGCATATACATATCCAAAAACACATTTTATTTGTCGTGTAATTTGTTATACTTATAGCAAACAAAAGTTTTAAAAACAGATGTGGACGAAAAACTCTTAAAATTACTTGCACTAACATCGATAGTCTCCAACATCCTCAATGTACTCAGCAACAATTTCACCACCACATTCATCAGATGTATGATCAATAATCTTTCTCCAGTCGTCGCACTTGCGCAACGTTTTCGTGTGCCCAATGATGATCAGTAGTCCTGTCGCTCTGGTCAGCATTACGTTGATTCTCTGAATAAAATATTTAAAAAATTAGACGCTTACGCTGAGGAATTTGTACTATGTCTACCAACCTCCCGTTGTTCTAAGAATCCCAAATCTCCGTTACGAACAGTGGAAAGTATGATAATTGGTTTCTCTCGACCCTGGAATTGTTCGACCGTTCCCACTTCGATTCCGCTGTAGTTATCCTCTTCCAGCAAGTCCTTAATATGAACGACCTGTCGTTTGTACGCAGCAACAATCCCGATGTCCGATTCCTTAATTTCTTGTGGCTCGTTTCTGAGCAATGTTTCCACGTAATGGAGAACGCTCAAGGCATCAATCTCGTTGTACCAACTGGAAATAAAACATTTTCAATTGCTGTGGTTTACGGTTCTTATGCGAATGATTCAATGTCGTGTTGTCTCCTAGCTGTCTCCCTTACCTTGTACAATTTTCTTTTCGTTCTGGAGTTCCATCAACATGCTCGAACAATATCGGAAATCCCTTTTTCGGTAGAATATCCAGGTTCGTTAACGAGCGAATTCGCTCATAAGCTGAACCGATTCTGGGTATGGAATCTTTCATTTCGCTACCGTAGAACAGTTCGCTCGCCATTTTTACCAAATCCGGATGAGAGCGATAATTTTTTTGCAATCTACATGTGATCCGTTGATCATACGAATTTGATTCGATTCGCTTCTGGTACAGTGGATGTTCGCTCAGTCTTTTGAGCATGGAAACGCCTTTTAAAGACAATATTGTTGGTTAATCATTTTTGAAAAGAACATCACTTTCGTCTACAGTGGACGTCAGTGAAATTTAGACAGGAACTCGTCTCAGCTGTTTTTCAGGTTTTTTTTGTTTGTTTGAGTGTGCCAGACATAGAGTTACACTGGCCACCATGCTAAATCTCGAGTAGGACTCTACGGTACCAGCTGAAAATCAGCTGAAGCAAATTGCTATCTAAATTTCACGGACGTCCCCTGGCGCAGTGGTCCATTTTAAGAAACATTGTTATCGGGACTATAGATTATATTAGTGTCCTAGTACAGGAATATGTCTTACCCAAAGTCATCTGTTCTGCCATATTTTCTCGGACTACCGGCCCCAATTGATATGGATCTCCACTGAGTACAATGTGCGCATTGATTTTCTTCTTGGAGCTACACAGTGCTATCGGAAGCAAAGTTGAAGGTTCGGTAGCATTTTCACACTCGTCGATGAACAGATGAGTGAAATGATCCGATTTCATGCCGGCTTGAAGAAGTCGACCGGAATGATTTAATGTTGTAACGATGATGCGATATTTGTACAGCTCGGTCAAGCATGGAATGCGATTGTCGTCGGAATTTGAATTTTCCAGAAGATCATCACTGTTGAAGGAATTTTGAGCGGCGGATCCAGCGAATCTGCAAAATAAATTCGATTTTTCATTTGCATTTTTGTGGTCGTTGGTCGATTGGTCGATTGCAGTCGTGGCGAATGCTTACAATCTGATAATGTTGTGCTGGTTTTGGACCGATTTTTTGGGTAATAATGCGATGAGTCTCTCGGTTATTTCATCACACACGGAATTCGATTGAGCGCAAACCAGAATTCGGGTTGTAGTCTTCATTCTCCATAGTTGGTAGATACTTTCGACGATTATAGCCGTTTTGCCGGTACCTGTGAATAATTCGTTTATTAATTTTTGGGTCTCAGGGTGCTGATAA